>NC_053392.1:141551427-141851427 GCF_905171765.1 Bufo bufo | reverse complement strand
TTGTATGGTTGTATTGCTTTAAAGGGGTTGTCCGGGTTCAGAGCTGAACCCGGACATAGCCATCATTTCATGCAGGCAGCCCCCATGATGTTGGCATCGGAGCATTTCATGCTTCGATGCTCTGACTTGCCCTGCGGTCTTTTTTATTTACAATAACAGACGGCAGTGTGTTCGGTGACGTCACTGGCTCTGATGGGCCGGTTTTAGCGCTGCCCTAGCCGTTTTATAGGCTAGGACAGCCAGTCTCCGCCTGGCAGCCCTATGGAGAGCCCAGTTAGTCACCGGAACTCCAGAAAATGCCTTTGCCCTGCACGATTTAGCACGGGAGGAGAGCATCGGAGCATGAATTGCTTGGATGCTCAAGTCAGGAGGGCTGCCTGGGTGAAAATGGGGATGTGTTCAGCTCTGAACCCGGACAACCCCTTTAACTGAAAAAAAAGCTTTTTTGTATTTGTGATACTAAAAGTTGGTACTTGGATATGAGATACTGTCTAATGTGAAGTACTGTATAGATCGAAAGTACAATTTTAGTAAATGAGACTAAATCGGACTGGCAACCTAAATAGACTTACCTGGCCACTCACTAGCTTGCAACCCTACTTACTGTGGCCGGAGTTGTGTTTAAAGTCTGTATCAGCCCTCTGGTTTTCATTGTACTTTGCCCCAACCCTCTCTGAGAGTAGACTGGCTTTCTGCTGCGGTTCTCCATCAGTACCGTGTAGCTTGTCACAGCTATGTAAGGACGCCTTCACATGCTGCGTAGTTTGTTTCAGAAACGTCCACGACTGAAAATCTGTTTAATTCACCTGGATGGGGCTTGCTGCCCCAGTGAAATTAATGTAACTCCTTTTCAGTCGTTGAAAATTCTGCTCAAAAATCAGCAGCGTGTGAAGGCGTACTTACGTAGATCTGCATGTTCTGATCCACATTACTGGTGTCTTTTATAATTATATATTCTGCCTGTGAATAAAGGATGCTCAGAAAGCTAATATACATGTCTCAATGTAGTAAAGCTATAGTACATATAGGCCAGATTTATCATTACACTTACATCTTACTCCACTTTTACATATGTCCAAAGTCCCTTTTATTAATGGTCCTTTAATACTGTGATAAATGTGGTTTGACGGCAGTTTTTCCTTCAGTAAGCGGCTTTACAAAAGTCGCACGTCTTTACGAAAAAGTCGCATGTTCTATTAAAAATTCGCATAAGATAAGCATGGTCCTGACTAGAGTGAAATTGTGCAATTTTTTTGACTTTTTTTAAAATTGTCGCAATAGTAAATCCTGTCTAGAGATTCATTTACATAAGAAGACACGCCCACTTTTTATAAAACTGGCGAGCAGAGCCAATAAAAGTAGCAAATTTTTGCGCAGTTTTAGGTATTGCGCAAAAACTTGCGACTTTTTCACTCCATTATTTTGACTTGAGCTAATGATGAATCTGGCCCATAGTGTATATATGTAGATGCTAGGAGACAGCTTTAGGACACATCTCCACCCTCAGTATGCTGATGTTTAGCTCTGTCAATCAAGGTGTAAGGGGAGTGCAGAGGACAGGGGGTGTTACAAAGCTGTGCTCAAAGGATTCAGTCCCACCTCCTTGTGCTTTATTGCATATGAATAAAAATGGAAATATCCCTGCAGCTATTTATCATATAGACAAAAGAAAGGGTTCATAAGGCCTCTTGTACACGAACATTGTGTTTCCGTATTGTGGCCCGCATACGGCGGGTCCGCAATACATGGGCACTGGCCCGTGTGCACTCCGCATCACGGATGTGGACCCATTCACTTAAATGGGTCTGCAGTCACGGAGATGCAGAACGGAAGCACGGATCGGAACCCCACTTAAGCACTACGGAGTGCTTCTGTGGTGTTTTTGGCCGTTCCTCCGCACTGCAAAAAAATAAATATGGTGTGGACGGATCACGAACCCATTGAAGTTGAATTGGTCTCGATCCATCTGCCGCACGGACGTTGCCTGTACATTAGGGACTGCAAATTGCAGTCCCCCGTGCACGGAACGGACCCACAAAGGCCATATGCATGAGGCCTAATGCTGATTAAAACTATGCCTGTTTCGTTATATTAGCTGTCCAGCTAACTCTACTGTGAAATTTCCCTACCCCGTCGTTATGCGGCGCGCCACACCTCCAGCACACCTCCTCACGTCATGTCCGGTGCGGCCGCGTCACAGCAGGAAGTGACGAGGGTAGGGAAATATAACGGAACACCTGGTTTAATAGGGATGATCGTATGGACAGAGCCTCTTTAAAAAAAGAGTGCAGAAAAAGGCGGCATCACTGGAGAGGAGACACAAAAAAGGAGCAATAATATATAGTAAAGGAAATATGTCATAAAAAATTTAATCTGCCAGTTAAAATCAGATAGTAGCCTTTATTATACCTAGTGGCCAGTGTGAAAACTGCATGATTTTATCTTTTTGCTTTAAATATATGGAAATTTTTTTTTTAAAAATCATCCAATTTTATTTTTTTAAAACAAAGTTAAACACAAAAAAGCAATTTAAACAGCAGGTCATTTTCTGATGACACGTTCCCTTTTAAAGTGTAAAGAAATATATATCCACAATGCAATAAAGGTCGATCTAAAGTGCATATAAAATAATTACCCTGCCACACTGCAAAGGGAATAATAAAGAACTATAGGACTCAGGAATCGCATATAACCCATGGTGTGTCCACCAATTCAGGATAGCGCCAACCCCGATGTGTGTTTCAGCATGCCTTTGTCCGGGAATGGCAAACCACCTGTTTGGTGTCTCCTCTTCAGTGATGCAGCCATTTTTCCTTCACTGTTTATAAATTCCATTTTAATCATGTAATACAATAAAGGCCCAGTTCATACATCATGAGTGGTGGCTACAGAGATGAGGTATAATGAAAAGATTTGCACCAGTTACTGTATGTATTTTTTGACCCACACCTGGTTTTGGCTCTCAATAACTGAAGTGTGAAGTAGGCTGCCTTTTTTTTTTTTGATAGGTTGTGATTATTTCTGTGTTTGTCACTTTACCTATATTATGTTCCCCATTAATATCATGCACTAGCCGGTACAGATGGAACACGGGTAGATTTATCAAAACTGGTGTAAAGGAAAACTGGTTTAGTTGTCCATAGCAATAAATCAAATTTCACCTTTTATTTTCCAAAGGAGCTCTAAAAATTTAAAGTTGGAATGTGATTGGTTGGTAGCCCAGCCATTTTTACCTTCACCAGTTTTGATAAATGTCTCCCACATTTTTTGTATAGGTGTGTTCCTGTATATAGGCTTTTTGTTTTGTTTTTTTGACTGATGACAGCTGTATGGAGACAAGTGCAATGTTTTTTTCTTTCCACAGTTAAAACCCAGCTCTATCCATGTGGCAAATGTGATGCAGGCTGGTTTCCTGTGCAGCTGATTCAATGGTGCATCTCTGGTAGCAGAGGCCATGTAGCAGCTGAGCTCGTAGTAATAATTGCTAGTTGTATAGCTGAGCTCTGACCTTCTCTGAATTTTAATTGTTAGGGTACTTTCACACTCGTGTTGTTGGATTCCAGCAGGCATTTCCGTACCGCTTGGAACCGAACCAGAGTTCGGGAAATGTTTTTTATTTTTTAACAGTACAAATTTATGAAGTTATTACACGAAGTCTCGAGAGACTTCACGAAGCAATAACTTTGACTCAACAGAGCCAATACATTCGAATACTGTACGGAGCACCTGCTATAACTAATGAGGTATTTGAGAATATATTTATAATAAAGTAAATGTATTATATAATATAATTAAAATTTCTAGTTACTCCTCTGTATAGAGCCAGGGGTCCAGCTTGCTGTTATATCTTTATACCCTGCTCAACAACAATGCCAAACTTTCCCAGAAGGATTTTAAGTCCAGTGCATGACCAGAAATGATATAGAAAATGAAGGCTTTTCTACAAAGGCAGCTGTGTATATATTTCTCTCCAATGAAATGTATAAATCTCATTCAGGGATATGTAAAAAAAAAAATTTAAATGCCCTTGTGGCTAGCAGTGCATTAATAACCCAGCTGCTGATGTACAGCACAGATACAGCTTATATAGGGGCTTTCCACCCGTGAGCATTCATTGCCGAGAGTTAAGTCACCAATTCACACAATATGCTGGTGGGGAGGACAGCGACTAGAGATTAGTGATGGACGAACATCTGCTGGGACAGTTCGCGAACACTATCAAATGTTCGCGAACCGCAAGTTCGCGCCGGGTCCCATTCATTTTAATGGCAGGCGAACCTGAAAAACCTTCAGCTCATATTTGCAGCCAAGAAATAATTACTAGAAGTGCACAAATAGTCCCACAACATGGACAGTGACATACCAGATGTATTATTCAAATTTGCGATCTCCAGTCATAATTTTTTTTCAATGTGAAATATCGGCAATATAATTTTCACGTACGTGCATGCGCAAATGCACTATACAGTACCCAAATGCACTATAAAGAAAGTATATTGGTATATAACACCCCGCTTCAATCTATTTTTTTTGGGGGACGACTGGTATATCACACCAGTAGAAATTATTTGTCCTAATTACGCTTGTCCCTCTATATACCTGCAGTATCGCAGCAGAACCTCACACAACTGCCGCACAATACAAATGCACTATAATATACTTTCTAACATAGAAAGTATATTATAGCATTGTACAAGGAAGGCAATCCATTAGAATATACATGAAGATAAAACGTAACCTTTAATAATTTTACTATGAGGGTCCATTCACACGTCCGTAAGTGTTTTGCGGATCCGCAAAACATGGACACCGGCAATGTGAATTCCACAATTTGCGGACTGCACATCGCTGGCACTATAATAGAAAATGCCTAATCTTGTCTGCAATTGCGGACAAGAAAAGGACATGTTCTATTTTTTTGCTGAAACGGAAGCGGATCGGCAAATGCGGATGCTGACAGCACATTCTGGCCCCATTGAAAATAAATGTGTGCACCCGTTCCGCAAAGTTGCGGAATGGATGCGAACCCATTTTGCGGACATGTAAATGGAAAAAAAAAATACCTCAAAATGAAAATAAATTTAATTATTAAAGTTAACCAAAAAGCATAGATGTGGTAGGCAATAACAAGTGCTCGGCGGCACTAAATCAGAAACCATATGTCCTACCACAATCCGGGGGGTTCCAGTGCACATCCATGAATCCCGGAGGGAAAGCAAAAAACATATATCCCTGGGCTAGATGATGATGTGGTATTGAAGGACAGGGTGGGCAAAGAACTGTCCCTGATATTGCCCTACAGGGGGGTGCTATTCTGGCCCTGATAGCCTAACCACAGACCCCCTAGCCCCCTGACTTCAAGGTGATCGCTATATAGATCTATGTGTTTTTTTAACTCATTATAAAAGTATATTATAAGTATATTACACCCCTCAGTAAGTCACACCTATCGATAGCACACCTATACCAGTCCTTGAATGGACTTTTGTGGCCCTATTAGCTAGCGTTTGGTGTCTCTAACAGTCTGTCCCTGCTCCACACAGCAACCTCTCCCTACACTGGCAAAAGACTGAATGTAAAATGGCGGCCAGATCAGCTTTATTTATAAGGTAGGGGATATGTCCATGTGCTGAAATATCTCAATTGGCTGTCCTGTACCACCTGATGGATGTGTCATGGGTTAAAGTTCTTCACAATGTAAAAGAATATAGCGGACGAGAATATCTCCATATGTTCGGTGAATCGCGAACACGCAAAGTTTGCCACGAAACGACTGCCGGGCGAACCGCAAGGCCATCTCTACTAGAGATCCCCATTATAGAATTCAGGTGGAGCTCCAGTACAGTTGTAACTAGTATCCTGACATTTACTGACTAACTGTATGGACACTCTTTTGGCATACATTTTAAAGTTATTTTGCACTGTTGGGGTCCATTCACACGTCCGTAGTGTATTGCGGATCCGCAATACACCCGTCCGGCACCCCCATAGAACTGCCTATTCTTGTCTGCAATTTTTTTTACGGAGCCGCGGACCAGAAGTTCGGCTCCAGAATGGGTGCAGACACATTCTACGGACGTGTGAATGGACCCTTAGGGCCAGTTCAAACAACCTATTTTGACTTATTTTTTTTTTTTTTTACGCGGAATCTGCACCAAAGACCACCTCTAAAAAGCCTCCCAATTCATTTCAGCATGGAAAAAAAGAAGTAGCATGCTCTACCTTAGAGCAGAATCCACTCTGTTTCTCCAAATGAAATAATAGGAAGCTGAAAAGAATGCACCAAATCTGTGCAGAAAATCATTGTGTTTTTAAAATCCGTTGTGTGAATATCCGGTTAGGGTACTTGCACATGGTGTAGAGTTGTATGCAGTAAATCTGCACAAAAATGCACATACAGCTGCACTATTTATAGCCGTTTTGGTACCTTTTTTATGTGTGTTCGTTTTTTTTTGTTTTTTTTTTTGGTTTGTCAACAACCCCATTGAAGTCTGGGGAAAGCCACACTACAAAAGGTGTGGAATCGTACAAACAGTTTTAAAATCCACACAGCAGGTCAATTTTCACATGGAAGAAAAAAAAAACAAAGTGAACATGAGATTTATCAACTCTCATTCTGTTTGCTGGTACTGTATTAAACTTTTTTTTTTTATGCACAAAAATCAGTGCAGGAATACCATTATAAATCTGCATTGTGTGCACCTACCCTTAAAGTTTGAGTGTTAGTGTGTACGCATTGAGATTTAGATGGAATAGTAACTTCTTTGCTTTAAAAGAGTTGTACACCCATTATTATTATTAAAGGGGTTATCCTGTATCATTTTCTTATTCCCTTTCCCTGTGCTAACCCTATCAGGTCCTGCTACTTACTAATGTATTTGCACTACTTTTTCTGTCTCACTCCGGAGATCGGGTGAGTGGTTGCGCGACTGCGCATCATAACCAAACCTCCCATCAGGCCCTCTGTCAGAATCCCTGGCCAAATGGTCATAATCTTGGAATGGGCTGGTCGATGCTCTCAATCCACGAGCAGAGTCCACAGCTTGTCATATCAAAGCAGTGTGGGAGGAAACCTTTCAGTCCTGGGAAGGATGTAGTAGGCATTCAAATGTTTGCCTGATCTTGCAGTGCATAGCACTATGAGAAGTGTTGTGGCTGACGCCCACAACCTGGAAGTTCGGGTCATAAACAATGGAGCACTGCGGGAGCATGGAGATTGAAATGAAGACATAGCTAGACAAGGTTTGCACAATTAAATGACTTATCAAATCCTGCACAACCCCTTTAAGTGATGACCTATCCTAAGAATAAACTATCACTAGCTGATCGTGGGGGTCCAACATCCATCAATGGCTCCCTGAAAGTAGACAGTTCTGTCTACTTTGTAGTGGACTGAGCTCACCACTGCAGTGCTGCTCCCGCTGAAGTCAATGGGGGTGCGGGGTACCAGCACTGGCTGATCAGCTAGTCATGGCCTTTCCTGAGAATGAAAGGTGGACAAACCCTTTAAATTTGTCTTTATGTAAGCATTCAAAGTGATGGCCTGACATAGAATTGAGTCTCATGTACCAAATCCCAACAAATGAATTTCATTTTTCAAGTCCAATTAGAGGAATTAAATATGGAATCTGACTTTGTGACAAGGGTGTTGTGTGGTTTTACTTGCTGTATGTAGTGTCAAGGTTTTTCACTTTTTCTTTGTAGAATACCTGGAAGTTGTTCAGGCTTCTCTGTCAAGAAATCATTCCGAGTGCCCTAGGATGGTCAAGTTGGCCTCGGACACGTTGCTCCAGCTCTTGGATTACAAGGAGAATTATGTAAAAATAACCAAAGACTTTTAGTAAGTGGTTTATGTAAGAATTTGTTTTTAAATATCGTGCACGCTATAGATTTTAAATTGTGTAAACTTTGTTGTCAGCCATTTGTCTTTTAGTAACCAGTTTATAACAAAAGTTAAAGGGGTTGTCCATTTTCAAGAGGAAACCAGACAACTAAGGGGATTTACCTGCAATAAAGAATAGATGATTACTTGCCTTACGGATCCTGCGCTGTCACACTTTTTTTCCCCAGTTGCAATGGTGATGTCAGATCAACATCCTGTGAAAGCTGGAGCAAATCACTAGCCTCTACAGTGCATCTCTGAGGCCAGTGATTGACTGTAGCAGTTACATGTGGTCAATGTGATGTAACCATTGCAGCTAGGATCACAAAGCCCTGCCAGGAGAACCAGATTGGGCAGCGAGGAATCTGCCAGTAAGTAATGATCTATTCTTTATTGCAAGTCGATCCCCTGAGTTGTCAGGTTTCCACTGTAAACTGGACAACCCCTTTAAGCCTCTTTCTGGGAATCGCACTGGGCTATATAGCCTCAGTGACCACTTCTACTAGGACTTCCACCAAGGTTTCCTTAAAGGGGATTTCTGGTTTGCATCAACATCCCTTAAAATAATAATTTATAAAGGTAGCTGTAATTTTGTGATGCATTTCATTTATCTTCATTGCTGTATCTCCCATTCTGGTTGTGATAAGGGGGAGTGTCTGTCACAAGCTGGGTGGGAAGAGCTATAAACTAGCTGAGTGTTGTTGGGGAGGTGCTGAAGCTGTGGCAGAGAAAGGAGAAGTGCATCATGGGTTTGGTTGGATGCAGGAACAGGAAGTGCTACGTACAAGGTGTGAACAAACCAGAGTGATTAATTTACATGTTGAAAACAGGTCAGGGGGGTCCAAATTGTAGAAAAAAAAAACATGGGGAAGATGTAGATAAGGAAAAACTAGATGAACATACAGTATTTGTTAATAATCCCAGGAAAATGCCTTTAAAGGAAATCGATCACATTAAAAATTGCAGTCCGGACTGTGGGCAACATGTTGTAGAGCAGACTGAGCTGAGCATGTTGTAATATACTGTATATTTTGGGAAAAAGACTTGGTGTAACTTATTCATTTACACCTTTGGTCATTGTGGGCTTAGGAGTCCAGTAGGTGGTCCTATTCAGTGATTAATAGTCTTCCCTGTATAAGTACACAGTTGTCAATCACAAAGTAGGACTGCCCAGAATAAACTTAAAGGTAAATGAATTAATTAGTAGTTGGACTAAATCTTGCAGATTGGGCTGCAGTTTCATTGTGATGGATTCCACCCACCCTCCTATCACTACATAATTAGGCACTTGCCATTCAGGACTCGGAAGAGACAGGGGTGCAGTTTTAGCTTCTACAGTTGTCCTATTAGATATTTGGTGGGTGTCCTACAAAACTGAAGCTATCGGTCACTTGGGACAGCAAACTATGGGAGAATTTAGAAACTTCTACAGTACTGTTACAATCTGCATACAATTTTCTCTTGCCTGTAGGCCAGAGCCAAGTTATAATTTTGGATATATTTCAATTTAATTTGCTGTTTGAGTATACTCTGCAGTCCTGTATTGAAGCCTGTATAAAGATTACTGCTCCTTTTCTCCAAAGACTGTAGCTACTCCTTAAACATCATAACTTCAAACTTCTTCAGGGATCTGCTTTCTGGAATTGACAGTAAATGAATTTATGTCATTAATTAGATCCTTTAAAGGGTTTCTGTCACCCCATTAAACCGTTTTTTTTTTTTTCTTTAATAATAATCCCTATAGTGCGATCTCATGATACATAATCAAATTAATAATTTTGGTTCAGTAGATTTTGCTAAAAAACGATTTTTAAAATATGCTAATTACCTTGCTACCAGCAAGTAGGGCGGCTACTTGCTGGTAGCAGCCGCATCCTCCGATGGTAATGACGCCCCCTCGGCATGCTGATTGACAGGGCCAGGGATGGGAATCGTTCTCTGCTGGCGCTGTTAGAATTTGAAATCCTGCGCCGTACCTGGCTTCAATCGGCGCAGGCGCACTGAGAGGCGGCCGCTCTGCTCGACCGCTCCATCCTCAATGCGCCTGAGTCGATGACGTCATCGCATACACCCGGAAGAGAAGACGCCGGCGTCTTTTCTTCCGGGTGTATGCGATGACGTCATCGACTCAGGCGCATTGAGGATGGAGCGGTCGAGCAGAGCGGCCGCCTCTCAGTGCGCCTGCGCCGATTGAAGCCAGGTACGGCGCAAGCGCAAGATTTCAAATTCTAACAGCGCCAGCAGAGAAGGATTACCTTCCCTGGCCCTGTCAATCAGCATGCCGAGGGGGCGTCATTACCATCGGAGGATGCGGCTGCTACCAGCAAGTAGCCGCCCTACTTGCTGGTAGCAAGGTAATTAGCATATTTTAAAAATCGTTTTTTAGCAAAATCTACTGAACCAAAATTATTAATTTGATTATGTATCATGAGATCGCACTATAGGGATTATTATTAAAGAAAAAAAAAAAAACGGTTTAATGGGGTGACAGAAACCCTTTAAGGTAGGGATAAATCTAAGACTTTATTATAGTTGTGTCTAAACATGTGTGTTGAATAATTCTGTTACCTAGGCTCTGTACACATCTGTCATGACTTCCATATTTTACAATCTTTGTACAATAGCGACCTGCACCTGAAAGACTGTTGCCATTCATTTACAGAACTTCCTTAATATGGATCCTTATTCTCACATGAAGTAATACCTTTTTATCTGCGTTTACAATTTCCGAAAAAAAAATATTCTCTAATTTCCTTCCTATTTATTTATTTTTTTGCTTCAGTTTATGTGAAGTTTTGATTATACGTACAAAAATGGACCAGGCCTTCCTCCTTGACACTATTGCTGAGTATATAAGTGATATAGTTCAATATAACAATGACAACCGAGAGTTTGAGGTAAGTTTGTCCTTAGTGGGTGCTCTGTTCATTATATCATAACCTAATAATGTAACTAATGAAGTACTGGGAACCTACTGCTTAATTACAGGTATCCGATAATGTGGATGAATGAGAATCAGTAGTGTTCCACAGTATTAAAAGGCCATTCCCATCTTAGACATTCTTGACATAAATAGGATATGTCCGATCAGCAGAGCTCAAGGCAAAAATAGAAATGGTGATTCATGGATGATGAAAATTTCCAACAATTGTCCAGGTTGGAAAGTTGTATTGTAACAACTCCCCTATTGCGGTTGTATTAATAGAGGTACAACTAGCATGAGCACTTATTAAGCAATGGCCATTGGCATTGCAGGCTGCCAACCCTTCCTGGTATCCTGGTTTAAGTCTGGTGTAGAAACGGTGCACTGGTATTCAGGAAATGTTGATTTGTGGTACTGGCTCTGTAACCAAAGGGTAATAATCCAGATGGATCTCCACCTATGAGTGCCCAATCTGCTTGGTGATGTTCCTTCACATGTCCAATCTACACAATTCTGTAGACGTGCGTTACTTGGCTGCAGAATTGTGTAGCTTGGAGATGGTGTGGGAACATCACCAAAGAGAGGGTATGTTCATGGGTGGAGATCCATCTGGATTATTTCCTTGTGACAGAGCCAGCAGAACAATCCAATTTGAAATACTAGTGCATTGTAAATATTTTCTGATAAGTGCAGGTTTAGACTAATTTCACACTAGTGCTAAAGCAATCTGGCAGGCTTTTCCAGCAGAGGACTAGCCCGCCGGAGTTCTTCTGATCCAGCATACCTAGCTAGTGCTGTGTGCCTGCCAGACTCCGTAGACTATAATGGGATCCGGGGGGGAATCCGGCTGTGTTCTGGCACTTATGCCAGGATTTGGCAAGAAAAATATCACTGTGCGCAACAGTTTTTGACTGTCCGAAGCCCTGCATAAATGCTGGAGAGTAATGGGAACCGGCAGGGATCCAGCCATAGTCAATGGGCCCCAGATGGAAATAGCAGTATCTGGCTAGGCTGAGTCTGGAAAAATCCAGCAAGATGCTCCTCTTCTGGAACAGCCTGCCAGATTGCTTAAACACTAGTGTGAAACTAGCCTTAAGAGGTGATACTCGCACCTGTGGTGTAGTGAAACCACTGCATTGTCCATACTGCTCAGTGAAGAGATGGCCTTGCTTTGTGTTTCACGCTTTCCATTGAAGTCTATGTAACTTACTGAAACAGCTGAACAAGTGTACAGCTGCCTCTTTATTGAACACTTTAGAAAACATGGGCAGTTGGACCTCATTCTCCTAATATTTGAGTGTCCCAGAGGTGGAACTTCATAAATTGCAGACAAGATGGATTCTATATAAAGTATAGGTAAAGAAAAGAAAGATAATATAACTCTGTTTGTAGTATTGTGTGAGCAGAGGGTGCACATGGGTGGGTTTGATAATGTGGCTATGTAGCTACAATATGCTACTAATTATTACGGCTCTGTGCTCTTTCTGCTACTATATCCCCCCTAAGTTTAAAACATTTATTGATTGGAGACCATGAAGGGGTGTGCTGTCAGTATTTTGCGTACAAATAATGCAGGGTGTGAGTTGGGCCTAATATCAGTGCTGTGAAGTTCCAACCAATGGCAAAGCAGTAACTGTAATCAGAAAGGGGTTTGAATTGTCAACCTCTGCTGTATGCCCAATATTGTGCAGCAGTGGTTGTTGTCCGTGGAGCCATTGACCTAAAATGTACAGAGCACTTTGGAAACTTGCATTTGGGGGTTAGGAACACCAAAACCGGGGATTTCAACCAAAACTTTCATAGGTTGAAATTTTAACAATGAATGAATAATAGTTTCAGACTTTTGCCTGAAAAGAAGTCAGCCATGTTTAAAGTTTTCATCCAATAGTCGGGCAAAAGATATTTCTTGGAAAGAACATTCCTAGAAAAGATCTCTCATTACTCATCCGGTTTAATTCAACATGTATAGTCCGTTTGAACAACTAATGAGATCGGTACGTTTCAGGCTCCTGGCACCCCAACCAATCGGCTGTTTTGAAGGGTTGTGCCATTTGTGCGACTGCTGCATCTTCAGTGTTTACCGGCACTCCGTTTACTTTATAGCTTCCTATCCTATTCAAGTGAATGGGACAAACATTGCACGGCATATAAACGTTGAGGACAGAGCACTCGCATGAACGCCACACAGTGCCTTAAAACAGCCTAAAGGGGTTGTCCACTTTCATGATATTCTCTAGGTCATCAATAACAGAACAGTGGGGGTCCAACTTCCAGCACCCCCCACTGATCTGTTATTATATCATGAAAGTGAACAACCCCTTTATTTGACAATAGGACAATTTTACTAATTATGATTTTACTTTAAAGAGGACCTTTCATGGGTCCAGACATTATGAAATAAGTAGGGGGTTGTGTAGGGCATAGTGCAGGCATGCAAGATCACTTACTAGCTTATCTGTCCAGTGCTCCGTTCCCCCGCTGTGCCCCCCTTTTACTTTTCCTGCCTGGTGTGGAAATGAATAGAATCGGTACAGGGAGGAGGAGACTGCCCTGGGCGTGTCAGTCTCCCTGGCTGTAGTGCGGTCCAATCGTAGCGGAGAGCATCACAGCCAGGAAGAAGGTGAGCCCTTTATTTATTTATTTATTTATTTATTTATTTATTTATTCATTTATTTATTTATTTATTTTTAAATATTTTATTTATTTATTTTCTTCTACCTGGCTTGGACGCTCTCCGCTGCAATTGGACCGCGCTACAGCCAGGGAGAAGGAGACACCCATTGAAAAACAGGGCAGTCTCCTCCCTGTACCGATGCTATTCATTTCCACACCAGGCGGGAAAAGTAAAAGGGGGCACAGTGGGGGAATGGAGCGCCGGACAGATAAGCTAGTAAGTGATCTTGCACTATGCCCTACACAACCCCCTACTTATTTCATAATTTCTGGACCCATGAAAGAACCTCTTTAATTGCCACCTTTTATATAATATTTCCTGATAGGCGTTTTCCCTTATACTGCTACCATTACCATTCTAAACTTTGTGCAGTTTTTGATCATTGACACACAATTCTCTTGTTCTCCTGTCTGCTCCCCTCCTTTCACTTTCCTCTAGTACATTTGTTAATATTTGTTGATTTTATGGATGATATTTCAGGGTGTAGCACCACAAAGAAGGCCAGGAAATAATTGTAACCAGTTTTATCAAGTTAATTTAATTGCTTGGACTAGGATTTGTTCTGTTTAGGAAGTCACTTTCAGTTTTTGGAAGGCCTCTGAATGGAGAAGTCTATGCCAAAAATGATCTTTTCTTTACTCAGTCCTTTGTTGTTTAAAAGAACACATAAACATAACAAAAAAGAAAACAGCTTGAGCCTGCGCTGAGCTCCAAGTCAGGCTGGTAGCCAAGTCAAGACTTTAAAGGGCTTGTCTGGCTGGAGAAATCTTCTTTTTTTTTTTTTTTATCTTTTTTG
Source organism: Bufo bufo (assembly GCF_905171765.1). Taxonomy (NCBI): domain Eukaryota; kingdom Metazoa; phylum Chordata; class Amphibia; order Anura; family Bufonidae; genus Bufo; species Bufo bufo. The sequence continues at coordinate 141,837,152 of NC_053392.1, read as the reverse complement.
GGATGTCAGAATAGCAGGGGAAAAAAGAACTAATACTTTCTTCACCAATTCCTCAACCTCATCTTTACTGACAGTTTCTGGATCCCCACTGGCCTTTGCCCTAGGACCAGAAACTAACGTAATACTCAGTAACTTCTGTCTACAGATATAAACCTTCACTTTTATTTAGCAACCTAAAGAGTTAAAAATCCCAACAATCAGTGTATGAATACATACTAGGGTATTGTTCGCTACTGGTCAGCAGTGAAATATTAGCTGCAGTATATTGTAGTGAATAGAGCTTGAGGTGGGTCACCGCTGCGGCCAGATTGGCTAAGCGGTCATGTCCTGTGTGTTGATGGGAACTAGTGAGGACCTGTGATGTGAAAAAATAGGAGGTGGGAGAATACACTGCGTGCAGAATTATTAGGCAAATGAGTATTTTGACCACATCATCCTCTTTATGCATGTTGTCTTACTCCAAGCTGTATAGGCTCGAAAGCCTACTACCAATTAAGCATATTAGGTGATGTGCATCTCTGTAATGAGAAGGGGTGTGGTGTAATGACATCAACACCCTATATTAGGTGTGCATAATTATTAGGCAACTTCCTTTCCTTTGGCAAAATGGGTCAAAAGAAGGACTTGACAGGCTCAGAAAAGTCAAAAATAGTGAGATATCTTGCAGAGGGATGCAGCACTCTTAAAATTGCAAAGCTTCTGAAGCGTGATCATCGAACAATCAAGCGTTTCATTCAAAATAGTCAACAGGGTCGCAAGAAGCGTGTGGGTCGCAAGAAGCGTGTGGAAGGCGCAAAATAACTGCCCATGAACTCAGAAAAGTCAAGCGTGCAGCTGCCAAGATGCCACTTGCCACCAGTTTGGCCATATTTCAGAGCTGCAACATCACTGGAGTGCCCAAAAGCACAAGGTGTGCAATACTCAGAGACATGGCCAAGGTAAGAAAGGCTGAAAGACGACCACCACTGAACAAGACACACAAGCTGAAACGTCAAGACTGGGCCAAGAAATATCTCAAGACTGATTTTTCTAAGGTTTTATGGACTGATGAAATGAGAGTGAGTCTTGATGGGCCAGATGGATGGGCCCGTGGCTGGATTGGTAAAGGGCAGAGAGCTCCAGTCCGACTCAGACGCCAGCAAGGTGGAGGTGGAGTACTGGTTTTGGCTGGTATCATCAAAGATGAGCTTGTGGGGCCTTTTCGGGTTGAGGATGGAGTCAAGCTCAACTCCCAGTCCTACTGCCAGTTTCTGGAAGACACCTTCTTCAAGCAGTGGTACAGGAAGAAGTCTGCATCCTTCAAGAAAAACATGATTTTCATGCAGGACAATGCTCCATCACACGCGTCCAAGTACTCCACAGCGTGGCTGGCAAGAAAGGGTATAAAAGAAGAAAATCTAATGACATGGCCTCCTTGTTCACCTGATCTGAACCCCATTGAGAACCTGTGGTCCATCATCAAATGTGAGATTTACAAGGAGGGAAAACAGTACACCTCTCTGAACAGTGTCTGGGAGGCTGTGGTTGCTGCTGCACGCAATGTTGATGGTGAACAGATCAAAACACTGACAGAATCCATGGATGGCAGGCTTTTGAGTGTCCTTGCAAAGAAAGGTGGCTATATTGGTCACTGATTTGTTTTTGTTTTGTTTTTGAATGTCAGAAATGTATATTTGTGAATGTTGAGATGTTATATTGGTTTCACTGGTAAAAATAAATAATTGAAATGGGTATATATTTGTTTTTTGTTAAGTTGCCTAATAATTATGCACAGTAATAGTCATCTGCACACACAGATATCCCCCTAAAATAGCTAAAACTAAAAACAAACTAAAGACTACTTCCAAAAATATTCAGCTTTGATATTAATGAGTTTTTTGGGTTTATTGAGAACATGGTTGTTGTTCAATAATAAAATTAATCCTCAAAAATACAACTTGCCTAATAATTCTGCACTCCCTGTAGTGAGAAGAGCAGGTCTGTTGTTCTGACCCTTTTCTTTATTTGTTTTAGGCTACATGCACACGACCATATGTGTTTTGATCATTGAAAAAACTGATTATATCCGTATGCCTTTCTTTTGCGGATCTGTTGTAACAATGCCTAAAACGGACAAGAATAGGACATGTTCTCTTTTTTAAATTTTTTATTTTGGGCTACGGAACGGACATACTGATGCAGACAGCACACAGTGTGCTGTCCGTGTTTTTTTGCGGACCCATTGAAATGAATGGGTCCGCATCCTATCTGCAAAAAAAAACGGAACGGACAAGGAAACAAACAACGTTCATGTGCATGTAGCCCAAAGGCATTGTATGGTCTATAAAACCCATTTTCAAATTAGAAAATCCAGAGTTATTAGAAGGGAGGCCACCTGGCACTGGCAAGAGCAAAGAGTAACTACAAACAAATTGAGTGTGTGCCTCGCCCTGGGGGTCCAATAAATCTGGATATAAACTGCAGTGCCCGCTGGTTTCACGGGGAAGGGGTATAATTTTTAATGTTCTCTGTGGTAGCGCTACAGGAAAGTTGAAACCTAGCTGCCATGTTCCTCCACAGGTTACAGCTAGTTGCCGATAAATCGTACGGATTAGGAAATCCCAGCTCATACGTAGCTCTGTGACACTTGTGTTACACAAACCTCATTGAGCCAGATTTCTATTGAGAATGGGCCTGTTTCTTGGCGCAGTTTGCACCAAAACACTCACATGCATACTTTGTGCTACATTTATCAAATGTTTTAGACCACGGATGCCCAACCTGCAGCCCTCCAGCTGTTGCAAAACTACAACACCCAACATGCCCGGACAGCCTACAGCTATTGGCCTACAGCAGGGCATGGTGGGAGGTGCAGTTCAACAGCTGGCGGGCCGCAGGTTGGGCCTCCCTGTTTTAGACATTTAAAGACTCTTTCATGCAATGTCATGTGCGTAACAAAATGCCTCAAACTTTTGGATCATTTTTGGAGTAAAACCAAGCCAACAGATAAGTGGTACAAAGTTAGACTGGACAGTCTACGGGTGCACCAGATTTATCATCCAGCATCAGCCATTGTGGCAACTCTGACACTGTTTAAGGCTGGAGCTACAGTGTTTCGGCAGTGCAGAGTAATTACAAGTACTTGCTCCATTCACTTGTAATTACACTGCGCCACCGCTGTAAGTTTAATGAGGAGAAAGCAACGCTGACATGGAGCACTGCCTACTCTTCAAACAGCTGATTGGCAGGGGTGTCGCGATCCCCACTGATCAGATGTCTATGACCTATTAAAGGGGCACAACCCCTTTAATGCCTATAGATTACAGAATATGGAGCAAGATTCCAACTAAATTGTAGTTATCTATAACTTTATGCTTTCTCTAAGTGTCATGCCTTCATAAGCAGTAATATCTGTTTTTTTATTGTGTGCATTTCATATTCCCCATTGTAATGTATTGTAGCGCCATCTACTGTTAGGATGCAGCTCGGTTTATACCACTTCCTATACTAGTAATTAGCTCCTGCTGAGTTCTCTTAAGTTTGGCCATTCCAGCCACCTTGGTTTTTCCATCTGCCTCTTCTTCTTGCAGAAGCCATCTTGTCCTCATGGAATTCAGACATGTTGTCTGTCTCTCCACCATTTGCTTCATCCTGATGTTTAACCTCAACCATAGCACAGTTGGAGAGTCATACTTACCTTTCTAATCATCCCACACTGGTTATCTTTGTATTGCTGTGCTCTTTGCTGTACCCATGTTAAACCATGCGGTCAGCCTCCCTCATGGTTAGTCGGCCATCTTGCCCACATCTGCCTACACCTTATTCATGCCCATATGCTTTTCAATATGTTTGTATTTACATATGCTCTTATTATACTGTGTCGTGTGTGTATATGTGTGTGTATATGTATGTGTGTATGTGTATGTGTGTGTGTATATATGTGTGTATATATGTGTGTGTGTGTATATATATATATATATATATATATATATATATAATTAAGCACTGTTATATTCCTTGTTGTAGTTTTTCACTGACTTTCAATAAAAGCTGTAAAGGACCCCCAGCGTCTACCTCGGTGAATTGTTAGGAAAGAGTTGAGCTGCCTGTCAACGTGTGAGGGTAGCAGAACGCCAAGTAACAGTAAAATCTACATAAGGAACCTATTTATATGCTCAGGCCAACTACCGTACTTGTAGTGTCCCATGTGGCTCAAGATCACTTTTTCAATGTCCATTTTTATGGGAATCCTTTTACACATCTTGTTCCTGAGAAAATTCTGAATGAGAAAGTTGACTGTGGCCGCCCACATTTTCTCTAGAGTAATATCACTGACCTCTGGGCAATAAGTGTCAGATGTCGGCAGCCTCCTAAAAAGCATCAAGAGAAGAGTTTTGTGCCTCACAAATCCATACATGGAAATCTTTTTATTCCGAATATGATGATTGGGCCCATAGTCTGGCACAGCTGGGGGGTATTCCAACAATCAGAGGTACTCGCTGTGTACCGGATTCTGACCATTTCTTTATAGAAAGGTGAAGTTTTGTCACCCTATATACTATGGTATTTGTTGTCCAATATTATTCTGCAAGTATGAAGTGAGCATAAACTACTCTGAAAAATAGTTTTTACTGCTCTGCTCTCCATATGCATTTGATGAAGTTCACCCCAGTTGCCAATGGTTTATTAGATTTCATTTTTTTATATTTTTTTTAATTGCGTGACATCCTTGTATTGCAAACTGTTTATCCTGTTGTTGCAACATTTAAGAGCGTGAAGTTTCCTGAACCCCTGGACATCTCTGTAGCCTCCTCCTCCTCCTTTTGACATTTAAATTGATCAGATGTTTGATGTTAGCTCGTAATACTCATTTCCAGACTGAACGTTGTGGTTTTCTACTCCTTCGAACAGTGTATCCCAGCATAAAATAAAATTGTTTTCCCGTTAGAAAGGAAGAAGCCAAATTTGTACTGTTATTGTTTGTTTTGGAATGAATGGTGTGTAAAACTATCTGCAGTCTCTTAAAGTCTGCATGGGAGAAGATTAAAGCGTGCATCCTCAAAAATGATCTTCTCTTAACCTTCCAACATTTTGTCCAAATAATTTGGTTAAAAAAAAAAAAAACAGGTCCAGGTGTGATGACTTTTTTTACTGCCTGGCCCTGTCAAGTGGAGACAGCGAGGCAATTGCAGGGAGAGCAGAGCCTTTTGGTGTACTAGTTCAATTACTAAACTTTCCCTTTAAGTACAAGGATAAGGTGTATTGTGCAAACAATTTATTACTTTTAATGCCTGTTAGGGCTAGATAACACCTATTGATCCTGTACCTACCAATAGCTAAGACATAACTTTTAATTGATACTGCTGCTAATACTTAAATAAGTGACTAACTAAACTAAATGGTTAAAACTTCCAGCGTCCGCTGGCCTTTCAATATCCGTTTAAAGTGCACTGTCAGGATGTCACCTGACCAGGGTTATATGCTACTGTGTGATTCCACACTAGTGTCTAACTGGCTGCGCGCTGCCAGTGTAACATGTGGACACTGTGTGACTACTGAACACAGTAGTAAGAGGCTTCAGCGGTATGCTGAGTTAAAATTAGAGGCTCACACTGCCCCCCGACATGTTTCGCCGTGTACCGGCGTCTTCAGGGGTAAGGGCAGAGTGTGAGCATTTCCGCTCGTGGCTAGCTTATAAGACCTTGGTTTGTTACGTGTTTCCTGTGTATTGTATTTTGGTGTACTAGTAACTCCCCCATTGCTCCTAAAGGTTAATTTGCGGGCAACACAGATGCCTTCAGCTGCCAAGTGCGCATGCAAAAGGTCACCCTGTTTCATAGGTACAAATCTGCTGACAAATGCTCTTTAAGACAACCATTTTTGCCAAAATTTTATTTGCTTCTCGGCTAGTACCTGCCATTTTTCCAGCATAATCCATCAGTAGCAAACATTTAAAACAGTTTATAACATCTGTATCTGAGAAACTAAGTCACATTTGACAACCAATATAGCTGCATTTCCTGGTGTCATGTTTTCAGAAATGGCCACCACAAGAAAAATGTGCCACTAATAAATTCCAAATTTTGGAAGTCATGCAAATTTTTGACTAAATAGTATTTATAGAGTTTTTGTCTTTTTTTTTTTTTGTGTTCATATGTTCCCACATTGCTGAGAAAAATGAAGTTTTAATATATTCAAATAAGATTCTAGAAACAATGGGGGTGTTGGCATTGCAAAGAGAGCTGAGCCCATTGCTCCTAGAGGTTCATTTACATATATACTTTTTTTCTCAGCAGTGTGGGCACATATGAATATGGAAGCAAAACAGATGCCTTCAACTGCCAGGAGCACATGCAACAGGTCAGCCAGATTCATAGGCACAAATCTGCTGACAGATGCCCTTTTAATTTCTTTTCACCCATTAAAACGTCACAGGCATTAAACAATTTGAAAAGTCAACCATTTTGCACTAAAACTACTTGCCAGCTCTGAATACTGAAATAATGAGTCCAACAGATACCACTTGCCACTTTCTTCATATACTTCTATAAAGACATGGCTGCATGTGAAAGCAGCTATTCTTTAATTGAAGTGTTTGAAGAATGCAGCGGCTGAAATTTTGGGAATAGCGGTGAGGTGATAATTGCGTGTGGATGCACAGTAGGCCCATAATGTAGTTTTACTAGTAGGCTGTATTATAGGGCACCTCTGCCCTACATTAAGTATGTATGGTATTGCTGTCACACTTTCACTAAGTGGCTAGCCACCCAATTAGATATATTGGTTTCACACCAGTTCAAGGTATATATGTCAAGGTTCATGGTACCTTAGGGAATCCATCTGGTAGTAGGCAGCTGCCACCAATACCAGTAGAGGTCTAGCCATTTCCTCAACTATAACTATAAAATCTGTGAAACCCAGGTGTGACCATTTTTGGTGGGACTCCTAGATGCCATCTTTGGATACTGACCTTTTTGCTGAATAAAAGTCCAGGAGATACCACCCGCTGCTTTCTTCATATACTTCAGTGGAGACATGGCTCACTGTCTGTCAAACAGTATTTTTCAGTAGAGATGGCCTTGCGGTTCGCCCGGCGGTCGTTTCGCGGCGAACTTTGCTCGTTCGCGGTTCGCCGAAGAGGCGAACATATGGCGATGTCTGGCGGCGCCATGTTATTTTGCATTGTTCAGAACTTTGACCCATGACACATCCATCAGGTGGGACAGGGCAGCCAATTGAGATGTTTCAGCACATGGACATACCCCCTACCCTATAAATAAACCCGATCTGACAGACTGTTGGGGACACCAAACGCTAGCTAATAAGGCCACAAAAGTCCTTTTAAGGACTGATATAGGTGTGCTATCAATAGGTGTGGCATACTGAGGGGTGCCATATACTTATAATATACTTTCTGTGCAGCAGTTGTGTGCGGTTCTGCTGAGATTCTGCAGCTATACAGAGGGACAAACGCTATTGGAACAACTAATTGCAACTGGTGTGATATACCTGTTGCCCCCCAAAAAACTGATTTTAAGGGGTTTGATATACCTGCTTCCACAAATACTGCTCTTCTATAGGGACTTTGTCACAGGGTCAATTTGAAAATGACAGGCAGAGGAAGAGGCAGGCCATTCCGCAGGGGTGGTAGGGGGTCGGTCAGGTGCACCAGGCCGGAACCTAAGTGGTAAGTTGGAGAAGGTGCGTGCGATTACGTTAAAGGACGCACCAGAGTTGGTTTAGTGGCTCACTCAGCCTTCCAATTCTGCACCCTCCTCATCCTCTGTATCGAGACCCTCCTCACTCTCTGCTGTGTGCACCCCCAAAGACACCACCACCACCATATCCCGTCCACTTGAGTCAGAGAATTTTTTTTTTCTCATCCATTACAAGACCTTACCAATGTGCAGCCATTCTTGGCATCGGATCAGGAAGAGGAGGTAGCAATGACCACCACCCAGCGGTCTGATGACAGTACCCAGATCAGCCCAAGGAAGGAGGTCCCCGCTGTTTCTGCCTACTCTGAGATCTCTAATGTCAGTGGTGGTGAAGGTGACTATGACGTGTCGATGGATGTCACGTGGGTGCCCACAAGAGAGGAAGAGGGGAGTTCAGAGGGAGCGACAGAGCAGCAGGTATGGGGTATAAGTAGGAGAAGCAGGCAGAACTCAGTGCACAGGAGACAAAAAGCAGACTGCAAATGTATCTGGAGCAAGCCATGCATGGTCACATCTGGCGTTCCCAGGATGCCGGCACATGGCTCCGCAGTGTGGGCTTGTTTTAACGTGTCAGCTGCTGACAACAATGTTGCCATCTGCAGCCTGTGCTGTCAACGCATAAGTCGCGGTAAGCCCAACACTCGCCTAGGGATGACTGCCTTAAGAAGACACCTGGCCTCCCATCACCGAGCCTAATGAGAGCAACACCGTCAGAACCCACAAAGCCACACTCCTGGAGCTCCACGTCTTGCCTCTTCTCCTCTCTCCTCCCATTTGTTCTCCACTCCACCTTCCACCGTGCCGTCGTCGCGTTCATCTGGCAAAAGGCAGGCTTCCGTGGCCCAAATGTTTGAACGTAAAAAGTTGATGACGCCGGATAACCCTTTTGTTCAACGGCTGACCGCCGACTTGTCGGAACTGCTAGCCCGCCAACTACTGCTATATAAACTGGTGGACACGGAGGCCTTTAGAAAATTTGTGGCCATTGGCACACCGCAATGGAAGGTCCCCGGAAGGAAATATTTCTCCCAGAAGGGCATCCCAGAGCTATATGGCCATGTCCAGCGGCAAGTGAATGTATCTCTGGCACACAGTGTCTGTGCCAAGATACATCTGACCACAGACACGTGGTCTAGCAAACATGGGCAGGGAAGGTACATAACTTTTACTGCCCACTAGGTAAACCTTCTGACGGCTGTCAAGCATGCAACCCATGTGGATTTGGTGTTACTGCCACGGATTGCATGCAGGCCTGCCTCTTCTCCTCTTTCTACTCCATCCTCCATCTCCTCCTCGGCTGATTCCTCATTTTCCACTGCTACCGCCTCTTCCACTGCACCCCTCCCCCCCCCCCTAGCCCCCCAGAACCTATTCGACGTGCCAGGTGAGACGTTGCCATGCTGTGCTGCTGCTGTTGTGCCTGGAAGCCAGAGCCACACTGGTCCTGCACTCCTTTCAGCTCTGCGGTCACAGGCCGATCAGTGGCTAGCCCCACTCTATTGGACAGTTGGTAAAGTGGTGTGAGAAAACAGTGCCAATCTGCTGAGCGAGCTGAAACAGAATGGTACACATCCTGAACTTAGTTGTGCAGAGATTCGTTGCCAAATACCCTGGGGTCTAGGACAGGCCAGGAAAATCTCTGGCCATTTTAGAAGATCTTACATGGCCATGGCTCGCCTTGCTGACGTTCAGCGGCGACACCACTTGCCCGTCAGACGTCTGATTTGTGACTGCCCGATGCGCTGGAACTCCACCTTGTATATGCTTGATAGGCTGCTACAGCAGAAACGTGCGGTTAACGACTACCTGTACGAACTCTGCAGCAGGACAGGTTCTGGGGAGCTTTTTTTTTTTTTTTTTACCGCGACGCATGCAGACTTCTGCGGCCATCTGAGAAGATCGCTAAACTGGTCTGTCGCAGCCAGGGTGACATCGTACCTTAAGCCTCCTTTCTGGAGCGTGCATTGCGTTGTGTCATTGATCAAGCCGTCGAGGAGCAGGAAGATGAGGAAGTCGCAATTCTGAATGAATTCCCAGGGGGGGCTACTCCATCTGAGACAAGTCAGCAGGAGTCTGAAGAGGAGTCAGAGGAGGATGGTGCCTGGGAGGAGGAGGAGGAGCAAGAAGAGCAAGCTTTAAACTTTAATGAGATCCCTGGTGTTGTCCGTTAATGGAGGAAGGAGACTGAGGACGACAGTAGGAGCCAGGCCGCTCCACCGCTTCCAATTTAGTGCAAATGGGGGGCCATGCTCCAGTGTTTCAAGAGGGACCACCGTATAAAAAGCATAAAGGTCAAGGACCAGTAGTGGGTGGCAACGTACTTAGACCCCCGGCAGGGGCGTAGCTAATGGCTCATGGGCCCTGGTGCAAGAGTTCAGCTTGGGGCCCCCCTTCCCTCAGTGCTTTGTGGCCAGGGGCAGGAAGCACAAGGCCTTTGTGCTGCCTGAGGCAAAAATTGAAACGGCACCACCTTGAGCCAGAGGTGTAACTTGAGCAGCATGCACTTTCTATAATACTGGTGTCTTATGCACCACAAGGGTCTTTAGGCCCCCTCAGGCTCCTGGGCCCGGTAGCGACTGCTACCTCTGCACCCCCTATAGCTACGCCCCTGACCCCCGGTACAAACACAAAATGGCGGACATGTTACCAGCATCACAGAGGGCTGTCACAATGCTGCATTTCCAGGCCTTGCTTCCAGAGATGCTGCATTCTGCTGTTGCGGGCGCCGGCAGAGGAATTTCCACCCGCAGAGAAACATTTGCAGGTACCAATCCTACAGCGCCTGCAAGAAGAGGGCGGTTTGAAGATGTGTTGGTCACTTCGGATATGAGATCATTCTTGCAGCCAACCCCTTCAACAGTTGCTCTACGGATCCAGCCTCAGGCAACGCTTAGTCCGTCAGGTGTCCGACTACATCGGGTTAACGGCCTATGTGGACTCTCTGAGAAGCAAGGAACACCTTGACTACTGGGTGTGCAGGCTTGACCTGTGGCCAGAGCTGGAACAATTTGCCATGGAACTCTTGGCTTGCTCCTCGTCGAGTGTCCTGTCCGAAAGGACGTTCAGCGCAGCAGGCGGTATGGTGATCTATAAGTGCACTCTCCTAGCTCATGACTACCTCACACTTATAAAAATGAATGAGGCATGGATCTCTGAGGAATTCAACACTTGTGACGACCACGTTTAATTGAATTTCCTCATGCCAGCCCACACATATCCGCCACCACCCAGAAAAAATAATGGTCCCTGTCTTATGTAAATACAGCGGCATAAAAGGCCTTTTCTGTCAGGTAAATGCCTAATGTTTGGGGCCTCGGAGGAATTCAACACCTGTGACGACCACGTGTTATTGAATTTTACCTATTATCATACGGGGTTTATTCAAGAGTGGCGATTTCGTTAGCCATGTTTTTAATCCAACTTTATATTTTTTTTGTTCTTTTAACCCAAAGCCCTATTTCACCTTAAGGACTTGGCCATTTTTTGCAAATCTGACCAGTGTCACTTTAAGTGCTGATTAACTTTTAAACGCTTTTGACTTATCCAGGCCATTCTGAGATTTGTTTTTCGTCACATATTGTACTTCATGACACTGGTAAAATGAAGTAAAAAAAGTTCATTTTTATCTATAAAAAAATACCAAATTTACCCAAAATTTGTAAAAAATTGCAAATTTCCAAGTTTCAATTTCTCTACTTCTCTATTTCTCTTAACTCCAAAAATAGTTATTACTTTACATTCCCCATATGTCTACTTCATGTTTGGATCATTTTGGAAATTATATATTTTATTTTTGGGGGATGTTACAAGGCTTAGAAGTTTTAGAAGCAAATTTTTCAGAAATTTTCAAAAACCAAATTTATTGGGACCAGTTCAGGTCTGAAGTCACTTTGCAAGGCTTGCATAATAGAAACCACCCAAAAATGACCCCATTCTATAAACTACACCCCTCCAAGGTATTCAAAACTGATTTTACAAACTTTGTTAACCCTTTAGGTGTTCCACAAGAATTAATTGAAAAATGAGATACAATATCAAAATTTCCCTTTTTTGGCAGATTTTCCATTTTAATTTTAATATTTTTTTTTTCCAGTTACAAAGCAAGGGTTAACAGCCAAACCAAACTCAATATTTATGGCCCTGATTCTGTAGTTTACAGAAACACCCCATATGTGGTCGTAAACTACTGTACGGGCACACGGCAGGGCGCAGAAGGAAAGGAATGCCATACGGTTTTTGGAAGGCAGATTTTGCTGGACTGGTTTTTTGACACCATGTCCCATTTTAAGCCCCCCTGATGCACCCCTAGAGTAGAAACTCCAGAAAGGTGGCCCCATTTTAGAAATTACGGGATAGGGTGGCAGTATTGTTGGTACTAGTTTAGGGTACATATGATTTTTGGTTGCTCTATATTACACCTTTTGTGAGGCAAGATAACAGGAAATGGCTGTTTTGGCACCGTTTTTATTTTTTGTTATTTGCAACATTCATCTGACAGGTTAGATCATGTGATATTTTTATAGACCAGGTTGTCACGGATGCGGCGATACTGAATATGTATAATTTTTTTTATTTATGTAAGTTTTACACAATGATTTCTTTTTTGAAGCAAAAAAAAAAAAAAAAGGGGTTTCTATAGTCTGAGAGCCATAATTTTTTCAGTTTTTGGGAGATTATCTTAGGTAGGGTCTTATTCTTTGCGGGATGAGATGACAGTTTTATTGGCACTATTTTGGGGTGCATATGACTTTTTGATCCCTTGCTATTACACTTTTTGTGATGTAAGGTGACAAGAAATTGTTTATTTAGCAGTGTTTTTTTTTTTTTTTTTTTACAGTGTTCATCTGAGGGGTTAGATCATGTGATAGGTTTATAGAGCCGGTCGATACGGACGCGGCGATACCTAATATGTATACTCCCCCCCCCCCCCCCCCCCCCTATTTTTTACCAATTTTTTTTTACTTTATTTGGGTAAAATGACGTTTATGTTTATTTTTACTTGAAACTTTTAATTGTTTCTGGGGAAAACGTAATTTTTTCAACTTTTTTTTTTTTTCACTTTATTTTTTGTCCCACTTTGGGACTTGAACTTTTGGGGGTCTAATCCTTTACAATGCATTCCAATACTTCTGTATTGGAATGCATTGGCTGTATGAGTAATACAGTGTGTATTACTCATACAGCTTCCGGCCTGTGAGATCCAGGGGGCTGGATCTCACAGGCTCTTCACCGGAAGGCAGCGCGATGCCTTCCTTAGGCATCATGCTGCCTTCCATGCCATCAGGTCCCCCCTACAGCCGCATGGGGACCCGATGGCACCGCCGACCACTGCCGCCGCACCAGGCAAAAAAACGCAAACCGCATGTCTGAATTGACCTGCGGTTTGCGGTCACGGGACCCCCCCGCGCATTTAGCCGAGGTGCCTGCTCAATGATTTGAGCAGGCACCTTGTTCCGATCACCGGGCGGTGGTCATCGGAACAACACATGACGTACCTGTACGTCATGGGTCCTCAAGGACTCGGGAACCATGCCGTACCGATACGTCATGGGTCCCTAAGGGGTTAAACATATGTATTTGACATTTATTTGTACATAGAAACATAGAATGTGTCGGCAGATAAGAACCATTTGGCCCATCTAGTCTGCCCAATATACTGAATACTATGGATAGCCCCTGGCCCTATCTTATATGAAGGATGGCCTTATGCCTATCCCATTGTACTGGCCTACAGTACAATTTTTATCCAGCCGACTGCCTAATGTACCTCCAGCTACATAATCACTTGATCTTTCTGTCCGGTGAATGCATACTGTTTGGGGCCTGTACTCCAGTGGCCTACAGTAAAATTTGTATCCATTGACCGTATAATGTACCTTGAGCCACATAATCACAATTTCTTTTATGTCAGGTAAATGCCTAATTTTTAAGGCCTGTACTCTCGTGGCCTAAAATAAAAAATTTCTAGGCTCCAGCCGGGCATGTTTCTGAGAATTTTCTTTTAAGACACATAAAGATGTCCCCTGATTTTAAGATGCAGATTTTTTTTGGTGGAATTTTTGTCATTAATCCCCCTCTAGTATGTCACTGTCCATGTTGTGGGACTATTTGTGCATTTGTGCACTTCTAAGTATTTGGTGGCTGCAAATATGACCTGAAGGTTTTTCAGGTTCGCCTGCCATTAAAGTGAATGGGGCTGGCTGCGAACTTATGGTCGCGAACATTTGATCGCATTCGCATCGTCCTGGACGATGTTCGTCCATCACTATATTTTTCAGTACTCATGAAAATATACATCCAGTGATTCAGATACTGTTAACTCCTCTCAGAAAATATGAATTCAATTCATTTCTATATGGTGCAGAATAGGAGAAGTACTGAATTACTACAGCCATTTACTTCCTCCCTGCTGTCAGCTGTGTCCGTAGATGAAGGATATGAAAACCATATCCTATATAGGACTTGTTGCTTTTTTTTCATTCTTTTAATAAAGAAAGAAGTATAATGTGATAATTGCTCCAAATCAGCTTTGCCAATTTCAGCAAAATTTCTATTACCTTTTTAATAAAAAAACAAACAAAAAAAACACTTAGATTCAGGGAAGTCTTGGGAAGTCCAACTGCTGTGCTCATTAGTGCCTGAGTTGGTGGACAACAAGGAGGGTAGAGTGTTCAAGACATCTTAATTTGATGAGCTAAAGGTAATATTGCGGTGCCTGATGATCAGACTGGACAGGCACCTATTAGGCCTCTTTCACACGGGTGAGATTTCCACGCGGGTGCAATGCATGAGGTGAACGCATTGCACCCGCACTAAATCTGGACCCATTAATTTCTATGGGGCTCTGCACATGAGCGGTGATTTTTCACGCATCACTTGTGCGTTGCATGAAAATCGCAGCATGCTCTATTTTGTGCGTTTTTCATGGAACGCAGGCCCCATAGAAGTGAATGGGGCTGCGTGAAAATCGCAAGCAAGTGCGGATGCGGTGCGATTTTCACACATGGCTACTAGGAGATCGGGATTATTCACGTATTTACAGTCAGGTTGAACCTATTATCCGATTGTCCTCCCCATGCACATTAGTATATTGTTGGACAAATCAGTTTGTTACTGGACTGGCAGACAATCTAATGTGTATAGGGAGCTCCCGGCTCCAGAAGGAGTGATGGATCAAGTTAGTCAGGGTATACAGGGAGTTGTCGCTCTACAAGAATAGAACCACAGATTAATAATTTAAAAGGATTATCTAGGTAATATAAACTGATTCATGTGTATTATATTATATTTGTCCATATGTTTCTTTTTTTAAGGGTGTGAAGGGTGGAAATATAACTATCCAAGTTGTCTGTGACATTATGTCCAATGAATCCTTTGGCTCTCCATATGACAGACTTGTTGAAGTTATCCAGAGAATCATGAAAGCCCGAGAAGAAAAGTGCATTGAAGCAAATTACCAGCAATTTGTGATTGACATGAGCGACATCCACTGGGAAGGGTCACCTTCATCTGGAGGTAAAAAGAGCAGTATACCCTCCATACTGGTAAACTAGCAATGGTTAACTAGGCCTTTTGACATATGAATCTATGCAATTTCTTATGAAGAGATGGACAGACTGCTCTATCTCCGTGATCCTTAGATGGTGCCTGTAGGTTTGACACTATGAATAAGTCCAATGCTATTTGCCCATCGTGGTGTAATATTCTGTGAGAGCCTTTAAGAACCAGTCATTTGACCTTTTATGTAATTTTGGACAAAGTGTTACTGTGACCAAATCATAAGAGACCATGAATGCTGGCATTGAGGAACTGGGAGGACAACATTTTGGATACTAAATATATTCAAATTTACCCATAGTATCTATGGTTAGGTCAGAAACACCTGAAACCCAGAAACCTCTTTAATTTTATATGGATAAACCAAAGATTAGTGCTGTAAGAAAAAGATTGGTAGCGCATTGAAAAAGAGAGAATTGGCAAAAATGTGGTTTATCGGGCACATTTTTTAAGACCAGCAGATCCTCTGCTATTTCTAAATGTAGGACAGCTTCCGACCTGTCTTACATTTTTAGACCTTTTTTTTTTTCAATGCCTACGCCTTTCCCACCACACCCACAACTTTAGAACTGGTGTGAGCGGGGATAAGTCGTAGATTGTGGCGCAACTAGGTTTTTAGGCATATTTCAGATTGATTAATGACCCCCCTATGTCCTCATTATTACATTGTACAGTTCTTGGTGTGCTTTATTTGTACAACCAAAAACATTTGGGTAATACATAATGTAAGAGCAGTAATGGTTAAGAAATGTTTAAGGGCTGAGGTGATATAGAAAGGAAAACGTAGAGGAGAATAATAAATATTATTCTATAGCACCAATATACTGTATTCCTTAGCCGTTTACAATCGGAGTACAATCAGAGGGTACACATTTACACCCAAAATCGGACATTACACAGTAATAAACTAGTAAACCATTCAAAGAGGAAGAGTGCATGTTTTGTGCTTGTTTTAGGATTGTCCAGCCAACGAAATCGGGGAGCGCTGCAATCTGTAGCTTCTCCCCACTCACGCCATGTCTAAAATAAAAAAAGTGGGCGTTTCACTGGTGGGGAAGGGGACGGGTCGGAACCAATTTCTACACCTGTTTTAGGCGTAGAAAATGGTCGGAATGTAAGATGGCAAGGAAGCTGTCTTACATTTAGAAGTGGCGGAGGATCCGCCAAAGTTATGTAGAGGCTAGCGCCTCTTCATAACTCCGGCAGATCCATTGCCAACTTAGGGGTTTATTAAGACCAGCATCTAAAACGTTTGTGGTACCTTGGAACCTAACAAGAGTTCGGGAAAAGGTTTTTAACAGTAGAAATTAATTTTTGAAGTTATTACCTGAAGTCTGGTGAGACTTCGCAAAGTAATAACTTCGGCTAATCTGAGCCAATACATTCTAATACTGTACGGAACGCTCGCTCCGTACAGTATGCAAACAAGGTTTTATGCGAATCTACTTCGGATGCGCTCCTCCCTAATTATATACACTCGGTTATGAAAATCCTTGTCTTCAGACCTCAGCCAATGAAGATTAGCAGTACAAGGGCTCATTTACACAGCTGGATCTGAGGTCTAGTTCTCCTTCTGTATTTATTTGCACTAATGGGATTGCATTTCGCAATGAGAACTTTTTTCCTTGACTCTTTCCTTTGCTCTGTAACAATTCGTGTCTATTTCTTTGGCAAAAAATAGTCTGGAACTTTAGATATGTCTTTGTAAAAGAGTCCTAGAATTGATATAATTATGGTTAGAAAAGTTTTCACTACTGATCGCAGGGGTCTATCCTCTGAGATCTCCACCGATCCTGATCATGAAGGGGCCAATACAGACAAGCCTAAACTTTGCGTTGCTCTGCAAAGCTGCACAAGAGAACAAGAGTCTGAACATGACTTTGTTTCAATGGCCAAGTCAACCTTCTTCTTTTTTTTTTTTTTTTTTCTTGTCTCGTCCTATCATCTTTGCCTCTGCTCTTTTCACATGCTATTGACTGTAACGTGGAACCACCTCAGTAAACCGTAGCCTTAGGTCCATGACCTATGTTGCTCTTTGGTAGAACATAAACAGATATGTTTATTTTCTCATGAGAGTCAAAGATTTCAAGTTCTATCCCTTGGTAGATTTGAATAGAAGTAGTAGCACACATCAGAAAATTGAAGCCTCAGTTCCGTCTTCCTTTAGTATATGTGAAACCGCCATGTGGTTGTCATTACAAATGTTATTTCAGTTGCACTAAAAGGAAGTATTAAGCTGCCAAAAATACACTATGGAGAAAAGTTCTCATGCATCTGATTTCTACACTGCTGTACATGTCACTCCTATCAGTATAGTCTTATTACAGTGTATTCAAGTCCTTGTCTCTATCTTCTTTTAGGTAGACAGTGGATGTACCAGACATGCACAGAATTTGGATATTTTCAGTCTTCAGATTCTGTTTCTCAACCATTTTCCGGTTTTCCATTAAGGTAATGTTTAGTGTGGATTGCCATATAAATTTAAAGGGCATCTATCAGCAGATTTGTACCTTTGGAAACTGGCTGACCTGTTACATGTGCGCTTGGCAGCTGAAGGCATCTGTGTTGGTCCCATGTTCATGTGTGTCCGCATTGCTGAGAAAAATAAGGTTTTAATATATGCAAATGTGCTTCTAGGAGCAACGGGGGCATTGCTGTTACACTTAGAGGCTGAGCTCTCTCTGCATCTGCTGCACCCTCTCCGCTTTGATAGAACCAGGCAGTGATGACAGTTTCCCTGCCTGGCCCAGTCAATCAAAGTGCAAAAGGTGCAGCAGTTGCACAGAGAACAGAGCCTCTAGGTGTAACAGCAATG
Source organism: Bufo bufo (assembly GCF_905171765.1). Taxonomy (NCBI): domain Eukaryota; kingdom Metazoa; phylum Chordata; class Amphibia; order Anura; family Bufonidae; genus Bufo; species Bufo bufo. The sequence continues at coordinate 141,819,083 of NC_053392.1, read as the reverse complement.
CCCCGTTGCTCCTAGAGACTAATTTGTATATATTAAAACATTTCTCTCAGCAATGCGGGCACATATGAACAAAGACAACCAACACTTATTTCCCTTAAACTTGCTATATCAGCAATCCAGTATCACCATTAGCGCAACCAATCCATAGATACATAGATCAAATTGAATCACAAATTCTAACTCCATCAATAATTGCTTTTAAATAATCATCAATTTTATTAGTCCTTACAGAGTTATAACCATTTCTGGCCTCACAGACATTAAGAACAAATAAAATTTTCAGTCAGACTTTGGGTGTATGGCAGTTACAATTCATATAAATAAAGTGCGAGTGCAAAAGTATATATAAAGGAATACAATCAGTGCATATAAGAGGTGTTATCCTGTCCACAATGTATGGTCACAGAGCCAGACTACCGACCCTGGATCCTACGGACATTGTCAAACACACTGCTTTGCTAAGTTATCATACAATCAGCAAAGAACTTTGCATACTGACCCAAGTATCTGCCACAGCACCGTCAGACTGTGCCCCGACACGCGTTTCGCCGTCAGCTTTTTCAAGGGGTAATGATAATAACTAGATAGCCGGGTATATATGGTCACAAGAGTGGGCGGAATGGATTATGTTGGACCAATGAATAATAGTCAATTCAATTATGGGCCGGATACTATAAATCCTCACCTGTATGGATTTAAATTGATGGCAAAGTCTAGTGTGGCGTGCGAACCGCCGCGCACCGCCAGTGCCCGCGTACGCGGTCGCAGCGATGACGTAGGACGGCCGCGCTCCTTGGAGCACAGAGCGTCCCACGTCAGAGCCACGACCGCGTCAGCACGCCCACGGCTGCGCAGAAGGACGCGCGCACTACGAGCCCCATCTTTGGTGAGGGAAAGTAGTCATCACGGCCCATCTCTATATGTATGTATCCATCGTCCACATATGTCCATTTTCCAAGCATTGCACGAATACATATGAGATGTGGCATGTTTCTCCATAGATATATATAATATATTTGTGGTCATATATAAAATTCACCAAATTTATAAACTAAGTGCCAATAGATACATGCTGTACATATAGTGATAGTGAGCATATATATAATATCTCCAATCATTTCCTACATAAATAATCCTAAATAATCATAAAGGTGTTAATACAGTGACAATACATTAAGTTGATGTTTATAAAAATCTGACAATAGTCAATTGTGTAAACCTATTATAGCTCACAATATACATTATATCCTAAAAAAACCACACATTAGGAGTTCATTATCAATCCATTTAAAGTGTCAGTGCAAGTGTTAGTTCAAAATTACAATTCTTCCATCACACAGTAGCCCTTTGTGTTGAATTTTTAGTCCAACACAGAGTGATTCATCACAGATGAAGTCAGAAAAAAATATAAATAAAAGGGAAGAAGAGGAAAGTAAAACAGTGAGAAGTGAAGAACGTGTGCATAAGTATAACCATGCACACCCACATCACTATAATCAGTAATGAATAGTGATTGTGTAAAGTGACAGAAGAAAATCAAAAGTACCAAAGTGTGTGTGTATATATATATATATATATATATATATATATGTGCATAAGTGCAGGGAGTATATATATGAATACAAGAGATCCATAGGAACTGGGAGTGCGTGATCCGGTAAACCGGATCACGCAGCCCCAAACTCCACCCCTACACTCATCATCATAAAATAAAAATAAAAACCAAACACACATTCATCCTATACAAAACGCGTGTAATTAAATAAATTAAGTTAATTCAAACTATTTGTTTATCACAAATCCACATAGAGCGAATAATAATAGTGGGATCATCATGGAGACTATGGACTTTCAGTGTTCATATTCCATGTCCAAAATACACACATATCCTACATGTACAAATAAAGAGAGACATATTAATAGATATCATACAACACGACCACAATATCCCGGCTACAGGAACCTAAAATACAATAAATCTTTATTACTTAAAACACCACACTTCAGGGATGATGCTGCACCCTACAAGAACGAAGCAAATGGGATCTTGTCATTCAGGCCATGAGGCACCTGAGTATTTAATTAATTTTACAATCCACTTGCTTTCAACCTGCTCCAACCGTTTAAACAAATCTCCGCCTCGCGCACCTAAAGAAACCCTATCTATCCCCCTAAATTTTAGATCTTTCCAACAGTTGTTGTGTTTTTGGTGAAAATGTTTCGCAATCGGTTTTAGCTTTAAGAGCTTGTCCCTATCTCCATCACCTATTTTGGCTGCCGCCCGAATATCTTTTTGATGTTCCTGTATGCGGATCCGTAATTCACGGGTGGTCATACCGATATATATCAGGCCACATGGACATGTGGCATGATATCTAACACCTGTAACACTACAATTAATGAAGTGTACAGTATTGTAGCTCACTCTGCCAGAACAAAGATGCCTTCAGCTGCCAAGTGCACATGCAACAGGTCAGCCAATTTCATAGGTACAAATCTGCTGACAGATGCCATTTAACATGTACAGGGCCTGATATGGGGGCAAGAATTGTGCATTTTATTTTTGGACTTACAGGAACATTAAATCATCTGTGCCGAAATCCTGAGTCCTGCTTGCCTGTCTGTTACATTATTCAGTGACATTCCTAACAAGTACTACTGTGTGAAAGTCACAATGGTTACGATACATGATGAACCATATTACTTTTAAAATATAACCTCTTCTATTCCATAGTTATTACAAAGGGAAAGGGAATCTGCAAAAACAGACATTATCTTAAACATATTTTTTTCTTCTAATTTCCAGTGCCACTATCTAAGTTATAGAACACATATCATGAAATGGTGCGGTTTTTACACTGGCCAATACTTCTGTAGAGATCACTTTTTATCTCGTTAACAAAATAGATAGGAATTCAATAAGGGCTCCTGCACATGGCCATTGCTCGCCAACAGTTGGTCCACTATATGCGGGCAGCGGCCGTGTGCACCCCGTATCACGGATGCAGACCCATTCCCCTAAATGAGATCGCAATCCGAAAGGTTGGTGCAGAACGGAGGCATGAAACCTCCGTGGGGGTTCTGTCCGTGCCTCCACACCGCAAAAAAGTAGAGCATGCACTACTTTTTTGCGGTGCGGACAGACCACACACCCATTCAAGTTGAATGGGTCTAGATCAGTCTGCGGAATCCGCATGGACCACAAATTGCGGTCCCCAATGCACGGAATGGCTGATCAATGGCCATGTGCATGAGCCTAAAGGTAACCTCTATTATAAAGCTGGAGTCAGATAACACAACTTTGTCTTTCCCTCCATGCTCGAAGCCGCAGAGCATGCTCACAACCCCCTCCTCCCACATAGAGCTCAATAAATGAAGTTCTGTTTCTTGTAAATAGGATGCAATTGACAGCAAGAAAATAAAAACATTATAAAAAGAATTAATAAGAAAAAGAAAACAAGATGATACATTCTCTTAAACAATTTAGCATTGTCTGTGTCTTCCAGTTTCTGACTCTCATGGGCGTTATCAGAGCATAGACTAGACTTAGAAAATGTACAGATCTCGGTGCTACATTTATAAACAAAAAGTAAATGTTGGTGATTCCTCATGAGCAGATTGGCCCCCCTTGCAGCACGCCAGACCTGCAGGGATTGCGATTGTGAGGTCACGGTTCTTGGGAAAGCGAGGGTTACTCACAGTTTTGTAGGAGAACCCTGGGCAGGCGTACGGCAGTGAAGGAGAGGCTGGCACCGTAGTCCTCTGGGGCACACTCTGTATTTAGGGACCAGGCCTGATGGTGGATGAGGTGCCCTGGATGTGTCAGGTGTTTTATGTGCCTGGGGCAAGGTCCCTTTAAGAAACGTGACGCCAGTGCCTGTAACTGTGGCACACCGATTTATAATGAGGAACACAGTGTTATGGTGAACCAAACTTTGCTTTACTGAGAAACAGTTCAACTTTGTACAATTCAGGTTCAGTTCCACATTGCAGCAGTAACGATTAGCAGGCTTTTTATAAATGGCAGATAACGTTCTTTGCAAGATACTAAGAGGGTAAAATCCACACTCCAGACCAGGCTGCACTATTCCTCAGTTGTTCTGGCTGGCTATATTCCAAGGCCCATATGCCCTAATGCTGGCTTTTATCCTTGGGTAAACAATCTTCCTCAGGTATATATCCCTTGCTTTAATTTAATGATTCTTCTGCCCTTCAGCTTACTTGTTTAGCTGGAACACTGGCTCTGCTCTGCTTGTGGGAACTGTAGGTTTCTCCCAGGAGGCAAACTCTTCTCTTGGGGTGAATCTTCTGAGCTAACAGAGGCTCAGGAACTTCAGGCAGGCTAGACTGCTCTACTAGCCACCTGGAATGCACTACCTCTCCCCTATCTGGGCCTACCTATATATACTCGGGGCTCTCTAGCTCCCTCTAATGTCTAGGAGACTACACCCTAACAGGCCTGACACCCAGATAACACAGGGAAATGAACATAACACATCACATTAATGCAATAGACATATTAACCCTTGTGTAGTGCCCACCTTTACCTAGTGATAATGACCTACAGAACTTTTAAGTTTACTTTAATTCATGGCTGTTCATGTATTATTATTTTTTTGCATGCCTTTAGTCAATGGCAGTAACTATATACACACTGTACCCAATTACTTGGGAACCATAAACCAATAGTGACCGAACCTGCCATTTTCAGCGAGACTGGTCTGATAGTCTATAACATGTATGCTTGTGACTTTTGCCCTGACAGATGTCAGACAGCATTTAGATATGTTTTACAGCAGCCACATGAGTCATGGACACTACTAACTAGAGGTGATTCCTTGACTTCTATGGGAGCGTTTACTAGGCATGCTCTGAAATCTGCAGAGGTCATTGTGCAGGGAGGGAGTAGATATGCTAAGACAATCCTCTATTGTGAATGGTGTTATCCTGTTTTATCTGTACAGAGGAATTATATTTTTTTGTAATCCTGTCTGTGATAATAATGAGATGACTGCTGAAAGCAAATTATTTCCACACAACAGCTAGCCACTCCCTTGCTGATTTACTACTGCCTGGTCCTATCAATAAAAGCGAGGGAGGAGTTGGTCACAGAAAGGAGGAGAGCTTGGCTGCTACAAGAGCAACTGTGAAGCCCTCATTACACCAAAAGATGAATTTTTATATTAAGAAAAATTATCAAACCAATGTGCAAAAATTCCAGCAATCAGGCCACTGTTAAAATCCAAACGTTTAGTTTTATCTTAAAATCCATTCGCTGACCGGAGTACAAATCGGTCTACGCGTTTTGACATAATCATGACCATAGCACATTTACTGACTGGTTTAAAACTACTACTCCACAATTTAGCCTGCCTCCCTTCAACAAGTGTTTCTAATTAATCACAGCATGGGAGTGAGTATTGTGGAGAGGTAGAAACCCAAAAATATTTTATACGCCCTTGTAAAGGTGATTGACATCCTCGGTCGCCTCCGTGCCCCGCAAATTCCGGCCATTTTAGTATTAGGCGCAGTGAGTGAAGGATGGCAGCAGGCGAGCGTCCTTCACTCACTCCGCCTGCGCCTAATACTAAAATGGAAGGCGCTGGATTTGTGGGGCACGGAGGAGACAGAGGATGTCAATCACCTTTACAAGGGCGTGCCAAACAGTGAGAGGATGAAGCCTCTAGATGCTGCAGCAACGCCCCACTAGCTCATAGAGGCTCATTTGCAGATTATAAAAGTCATTATTTAGCGCGAACGGCAGCAGGCAGGGTGATACAAGTCATACAGTTATGTTCTGCTGACATTAACACATTGCTAATGTCAGCCAGCTACATAACCATTTTTTTGATGACCGAAACACTTTAAATATAACCCTGCATCGCAGAAACTACTACAGAAATTAATATTCTAAAATAAGATCATAGCTGCTATTCTTGCCATTAGGAGGAAATCTGTCATCACTTTAAGCCTATTTATCCACTCACTTTTACATAAATACTTTTTAATACATTAGTAATATTAAAATCAATTCTGAACAAACAATCAGTTCAGAGAAAACCTAAAATAAATGTTTCCGCCATATATGTAAATGCACCCGGTCTCCTCCATGCTTCAGAGATAAGTCCACCGTTCTCGGACTCTTGGCGAGCAGCCACGCCCACAAACGAATAAGACACACCCTCTACGATTGCTCATCTCCACCCCTTCTCTTCCAAGTCTCGCAGCTGCACAGTATACATTATATGATCAGTGTGAGGTGACTGGTTCTGCACATGCGCAGGATTTGGGACGTGAGTTCGGGAGGAGGGTAGGATCTTTAGATTCTGTCACTCATGTAACTGGAGGGGTTAGGAATGAGAAGTGACGAGGTAGACATTTAATATACATAACTTGAAAAAAGCGACAGTGGACTGGAAAAGAAGTACTTGGAGGTGTTTTAAAAAAACAAAAACCTAGGATGATTAGGGTGGGGGAGAACTATCTCAGGATGCCGATGATTCTTATGGTTAAAAACCGGTGACAGGTTCTCTTTTAAAGAGAAGATCCAAAATGATTCCCTAGCTGCCCAGGGTCTCAAACCCAGAAGGGCCCTCAGCTCATGGTGGCAGCCTGCAATTGAATAGTGTGAAGGCAGAATATGTCAGCCCAGCATTGCACTGACACCTGACCTTTTTGCGCTGCCTCTGCAATAGTGAGCGTGCAGACAGTGATAAGAATTTACTGGTGCCCGGGGTCAGGGGAGCTCCACTAGTGTCAAAACAAGCCTAAGCCTGGTTGGCGGAGCCTCAGCCCATCAGTGCTAAGCTTGTTTTCTCCTCCAGGATGTCATGCCGTCATCATGGCTGTGACTGGTGGGCCCTCTATGCAGCATAGGAGGGCAGAAGGACACGGGGTACATAGGCATGGGGAGACTCCACTCTACTGTGCCCACCTTAGTAAGTAGTTGGTTGAAGGAGAAGGGGTCCTCCCCTCAGATAGTTTTGTGTCACTGTTATCTGTGGTGTTTCATAGAACTACGTCTCCCACTTTTATCCACTTCCTCTACAATGTTGCGCCCCTCAACTTATTATGTTGGTGCCTGCAAAACATATCTATTCCCCTTAGAATTTAGGCCATAAGTGTTTTATTAACATTGTGATCTTTGTACGTACAATATTTACAGTTTTCCTGAATTTGGGGCTCCGCTTTCAATTTTGCCCAAAGCCACACTTTGTCTAAAATCGGCCCTGTCCCTTTAACATTTCAAGGCTTAACCATAAAACCGTGCTTTACAATTGTGCTCACTTTCTGCAGTTACCATGTCGAACAGTGCGCTGATATTTATGGGAAGGCCTTCACATTATCTGTGATCACTGATGCAGTTCAGCAAACAAATGAAAATTATGGCGCTCTCAATGTCCAGAGCAGCAGAATCATTTTTCCAAATGGCCTGATTGACCCGTGGCATGCCCTGGGGATTAACACAAATCTCAGCAGCGATCTTATAGCCTTTCCAATGCAAGGTAACTATTTTCTATATCATTTATCTTAATTGTTAATTATTGAAATCCATGAAGTAAATGACACTTCATTATTTTTATTTATTTATTTTGAAGAAAGTTAGGCCCCTTTCACACGAGCGAGTATTCCGCGCGGATGCGATGCGGGAGGTGAACGCATTGCACCCGCACTGAATACCGACCCATTCATTTCTATGGGGCTGTTCACATGAGCGGTGATTTTCACGCATCACTTGTGTGTTGCGTGAAAATCGCAGCATGCTCCTCTTTGTGCGTTTTTCACGTAACGCAGGCCCCATAGAAATGAATGTGGTTGCGTGAAAATCGCAAGCAAGTGCGGATGCGGTGCGATTTTTCACGCACTGTTGCTAGACTATCGGGCTGGAGACCCGATCATTATTATTTTCCCTTATAACATGGTTATAAGGGAAAATAATAGCATTCTGAATACAGAATGCAAAGTAAAACATCGCTGGAGGGGTTAAAAAAAAATATATAAAAAAATTTAACTCACCTTAGTCCACTTGATCGCGGCCCGGCATCTCCTTCTGTCTCCTTTGTTGAATAGGACCTGTGGTGAGCATTAAATACAGGAACAGGACCTTTGATGCCGTCACTCCGGTCATCACATGGTACGTTACATGATCTTTTACCATGGTGAATCCCCATGGTAAAAGATCATGTGACGTACCATGTGATGACCGGAGTGATGTCATCAAAGGTCCTGTTCCTGGAATTAATGCTCACCACAGGTCCTATTCAACAAAGGAGACAGAAGGAGATGCCGGCTACGCGATCAAGTGGACTAAGGTGAGTTAAATAATTTTTTATTTTATTTTTAACCCCTCCAGCGCTGTTTTACTATGCATTCTGTATGCCGAATGCTATTATTTTCCCTTATAACCATGTTATAAGGGAAAATAATACAATCTACAGAACACCGATCCCAAGCCCGAACTTCTGTGAAGAAGTTCGGGTTTGGGTACCAAACATGCGCGATTTTTCTCACGTGAGTGCAAAACGCATTACAATGTTTTGCACTCGCGCGGAAAAATCGTGGGTGTTCCCGCAACGCATCCGCACATTTTCCCGCAACGCCCCTGTGAAAGAGGCCTAAGTTATTCTTCTACACACCTCTTTTCTCCTCCCTTCTGGAAGAACCGTAAGACTTTTATTGTGATATAAGAGTCCTAGAAAGCTGAATGTCAATGCCTCACTTGAATGTGAAACTGGTTAGTTGATTTAAAGGTTTGAACCACTAACCCTACTTGGGAACAAAGTTAATGGTGACATGTCCATATATGAGCCAGAGGAGAGAGTGACTATGAAGAGTGTCTCTGGAGGACCTACCATGTCCATGTATTGCATGTTCAACCTATTCTTTCAGTGGGCAAAGTGTAATGTTTTATTTAGCCCTGTGGAGGCACTGTTGGGAAATGAAACACAATAAACATGCAGTCTGGTCTCCCTACAGATAACAACTGACATATGGAGGTCCTTAAAGGGGTTGGCCACTTTCTGGCTACCTGTGACCAATGTGTATGTAAGATGGCTATATTACTAATATAGCCCTTTTTTATGTTCTGTTCCGTTTGCTATATTTCATAAGGCATGCCCCCATTGTTGGGAAAATCTTCTGTGCTGTCTGCATGGATGTCCTGTCCATAAGATGGCTGCTGTTGGAGGGTCATGTGATCAGGCAAATCACTTCCATGTGATGTCTCCTTTATTGAAGCACACACCTGCACTAAACTCCCTGCAGCACAGGTACAGATGGCAGGTGCAGAGTATCTGAATAGAGCAGACTTCACATGGAGGCGATTTGCCTGGTCACATGACCCTCCATCAGCGGCCATTTTATGGACAAAACCTCTGGGTGGAGAGCACAAAAGACTTGGCAAACAAGGGGGCATACCTTGGGAAATATAGAAAAAAGCACAGAATTTCAAGGCTGCATTAGTAAGTGCCTAATAGTTATCTTACAAACATATTGATGAACAGCAAGCAGAAAGTGGTCAAGCCCTTAAGGTTGCATTCATACTACCATATGTATTTTGAGGTCTGAAAAACACGGATCCGCAAAAAATACAGATGATGTCTGTGTTGCATGTAAAATGGACACAAATAGGACATGTTCTGTCTTTTTTGCAGGGCTGTCTTTAACAAGGGGCAAAAGGGGCAGCTGCCCCGGGCCAAGTTGCTCCTGGGGGGCCCAAGGCAGCTGCCTCTTGAGCCCTGCTGGCCACTGCCCCGGGTGTCAGGCTGTCAGGCTGCCGGCACTCCAGGCAGTGAACTGTGAGAGCTATGATTCTAAAGGACCTTAGATGACCTCATCACCATGTGAGTTTGTGACCAGTAACCTAGCAATATTACTGGTCACATGGCTATGAGGTCATCAAAGGTCCTGTCTACCAGGAGTGTTGCTGCAGCAGAAGTTTGCCCGGCGGCACCATTGAAACCCAGTGTCCTACCCTACAGATGGTGGGTTCTCCAGACACCTCCGTTCCGATGTTTCTGGTTAGGGTGGTCTTGTCTGCATTACTGCTTGAATTGTGCACATGGGGTGCCAGTATACATTGATTGCTGCTACCTTGTTTTTGTGCACCTTAGGTACTAGTGCATACCAGCTCTTGTTACCTCTTAGTGTCCGACACTGATTATACAAGTGTAAACAACCAAAAATGTTGAAGCTAGCAGGTGAAATAATATGTGTGTTAATAAATAGAAAACCTTCAGAGTCTCACACATATATAGTCAATCAATCTTTATTAATTAAAAGACAAAGATAAAGTAGTACAAAAAAATGCGATTTCAATTAGTGGTAAAAAATGCAGGAGGATAAAGTGACAAGTACACAGTCACCAGCAGTCCTCAAGCTGGAAATACAGATGGTACATAGGGGCTGAATAAAGAAGTTCGATGTCTCTACTGATGTGATAAATGGTAACAATTACCTATAAGTCACCACACAGGAGACAAGCAACTATGTAAAGCACCACATGTCACAGAAAAATACAAAAGTAGCAATAATGTTGCAAGGAGGTCAGCAGGAGAAGTGTGATCACAGTGCTGTGACCAAATGCTGACCCGCCTGCAATGAGCAATACATGGGTACAAAAACTGACAGTGGAGCAGCCCGTACTGACCAGGAGAGGATTGGAGATGATGGCTCCTAACCCGATGCGCGTTTCGCCTCGCTTCTTCAGGGGGCGTATAAGTGTTCCTAATCACCAGCCAGATATAAATACCCCCCTTCCCCACAGACCTCCCCCCTCCTCAGACCAATAAAAGACTTGTGTGCTATGAGTGCCACCCAGCTAGGCGTCAGCAATACGCCCCATAACAATACAACGAATGCTACCTCCCAGGTGTCATAACTAATCACGCCACATAGAGGAGGAGTAACTCTCCGTACACGTCCAAGATCCCACGGGAATTCAACGTGGTCATGCTACAGAGGTGCGCCCGATGCTGCCGTGGCAGCGGCGCATGCGCGCACTGTGATCCACCGCTCACATATGTCTAAGAAACGTGAGGAGAGTCACATAACCCCTAACGCGTGGCTGGAGTGGTGGGCCGTAACAGACGTAGTGCCGGACCGCCCATACCAGCTGACGAGTCATCTGATCAGCCCAGGTGAAGACATCAACGCCATCTTGGATCGTGGCAACGCTTAGCCCTGAGCGCATCTACAGTATGATCAAAGGTAACAGATGACCCCAATTAGAGGTCACAACAGAGAACCCGCCTACAGCTCCGGTTATTGGCTACCTGCAATAAGAGCACACATGTGCAGTAAGTGGGCAATGACAGTTACACACATTATAAAAATCCATAAATATAAGGTTATAAAACAGCAAATATAAATATGAGCCGCCAATCAGTGCATGGACAATCACAATGTAAACCAGCAGATGTAAGTGCCTACAGAGTATAAAAACAATTCATATAAGATCATGGGCACATCCAGACATTGGTGTGTGCATGTATGAAGGTGAGCCACCGCTGAGCCTACATAGAGGTCCAACGGTACGCACAATTGACAATGTAACATTCAAGTGAATGGTAGGACGAAAAAAATGCTAAACAGGGAGCAAGAGATCCCTGTGAATAACAACATGTTAATATGCATACGTGCAGAAAAGGAAACCTCATAAAGTGAAAGTGCGAGTGAGGTGAGGGTTGTGCAAAAAGTGCCATGCAAAGTGAACAATAAAAAATTGTATGAAATTGTATAATTATATATAGAGGAGTCTGGAACCAGCCGTGGACCACCCTAGGATGGCCCAATTGAAAACCTGGGAACTATGCCTAATATGGCGGCACACAAAGTGATTATATGTATGAAAATATAAGAGGAATTGTCCAGAGCCCTATGCCAAAGCTAGTCCAAGTGTAGACACAGTTGTACAAGTGTAGACACAGTTGTTTTTGTTTCCAAAAGAGCCCCCCCGAGTGTGGGACTGTGGAAAATGGTGTACTCAGCCTCTAGTATTTTTTGAGGGATATATCTCATTTATTTTATATTGTATCAAAAGTAAAAGTTAAGTCTTAATTAATCCAGATCACTATTCACTACTTCTTGTAACGGGGATCCAGCAGCGTGGCCACCCAGTAATCAGCACAAGTTAGAATGTAGGCAACTCGACGGTCGTTGCGAAGACACTGCAGCATGTAATCACTCATGTGTGCCAGGCTGCCCAGAGGCAACGAAAAGCTGTCCTCTGTGGGAAGTGTATCGTCTGTGTCCTCTGTATCCCCCCATCCACGCACCAGTGATGGCCATGAGCTGGTCTGGGTGCCACCCTGCTGTGAACATGGATAATCATCATGGATCATCATCATGGATCATCACCCGTCTACAGCTCCTGCGCGGTGTGGGGTTTGTCCCCCAAACAGATAAGTTTTAAAACTGCCTGCTGTCGTTTACCCCTGGCTGTGCTGAAGTTGCAGGTGAAAGTGTTACGCTGACCGGATGAGGAGCTTGTAGAGGATGGGAAAGCAGAGTAGGAGGAGGAAGCAACAGGAGGCAAACTGAAGCCCCCTGCAATCCTCAGTGGTGGAAGGACATGCGCCAAACTGCTATCTGCCTCAGGCCCAGCCGCCACTGCATTTACCCAGTGTGCTGTTATAGAGATATAACGGCCCTGACCGTGCTTACTGGTCCATGTATCCGTAGTCAGGTGCACCTTGCCACAGATGGCGTTGCGCAGTGCACACCTGATTTAGTCCCCTACTTGGTTGTGCAGGGAAGGGATGGCTCGCCTTGAAAAGTAGTGGCGGCTGGGCACGACGTACTGTGGGACAGCCACCGCCATAAGGCCTTTAAAACTATCCGTCTCCACCAGACGGAATGACAGCATTTCAAATGCCAGTAATTTAGAAATGCTGGCATTCAGGGCTAGGGATCGCGGGTGGCTAGGGGGGTACTTCCTCTTCCTCTCCAGCATTTGGGATATGGAGAGCTGAACGCTTGCGTGGGACATTGTGGAGATGCCTGGTGACCCAGGTGTTGGTGTTGCTGGCAGATCCTCTGTTTGTGGGATGCCAGGTGGCACTGTCACTCCAGAGGTGGATGAAGAGGCCGCGACTGCAGCAGAATAGGAAGCAGGAGGAGCCAGAGACCTTTTCTTGGTTTTTGAGGTGTCTACTCCACTGCAGCTCGTGCTTTGCACTTAAATGCCTGGTCATGCAGGTTGTGCTCAGGTTGAGAACGTTTATGCCTCGATTCAGGCTCTGATTGCACAGCGTGCAAACCACTTGTGTCTTGTCGTCAGCACATTGTCTGAAGAACTGCCATGCCAGGGAACTCCTTGGAGCTGGCTTTGGTGTGCTCGGTCCCTTGCTGCGGTGGGCAGTAGCAGGCGTACTGTCTAGGGGACGGCTGCTCCGCTTTTGCACCCTGCTCCCTCTTCTGCTGTGCTAGGGGCTCTGTGCGACCACCGCCTCTTCCTCCGAACTACATCGGTCACTCGCATGACCTTGATTCCATCGTCCTCCACATCATCTTCCACCCAGTCTTCACCCCTGCCTTCCTTGTCGGTCTGCACACTTTCGACAGCCCCAGCAGTTGGCACCTGTGTTTCGCCATCATCCGAGATGTGCTGCGATGGTCCTCCCATGTACTCATCTTGAAAAATAAGTGGTTGGGCATCGGTGCACTCAATCTCTTCCTCTTCTGGGGCAGGGCTAGGTGGATGGCCCTGGGAAACCCTGCTAACAGAGTCATCAAAAAGCAGAAGAGACTGCTGCATGACTTGGGGCTCAGACTGCTTGGCTGATTTGCAAGGGGGTGAGGTGAAAGACTAATTAACATCGGCTTCAGGTGCCAACTGTGGTCTTTCAGCAGGAGACTGGGTGGGAGACAATGTGAAGGAACTGGATCCACTGTCAGCAACCCAATCTACTATCGCCTGTACTTGTTCAGGCCTCACCATTCGTAGAGAAGCATGAGGCCCGACCAAATACCGCTGCAGGTTTTGTCGCCTACTCGCACCTGAGGAAGGGGTTTCACTTGTGCGTGAAGCTGGCACAGATCGACCACGTCCTCTCCCTGCAACAGGAGCTCCACCAGCAGCACCACGACCTGGGCCACGTCCCTTATTTGATGCTCTCCTCATATTTTTTGAATTTAGGATCTTGCCCTAAATGGGTGTTTAATAGTAGAAAAGAACGACAGTATGTAAAGGGTGTATCTCACACAGACTGAACCAGACTAGGCCTCAATTAAAGATTTATTTGCACAAAATGGCTGTATTTCAAATGCCTGATTCAAACCCCTGTATGTAGGGGGGTATCTCAAACGGTCTGAATCAGTGTAGGCCTGCAGTAAATATATCTTTGCACAAAATGGCTGTATTTCAAATGCCTAATTCAAACCCCTGTATGTAGGGGGGTATCTCACACGGTCTGAATCAGTGTAGGCCTGCAGTAAATATATCTTTGCACAAAATGGCTGTATTTCAAATGCCTAATTCAAACCCCTGTATGTAGAGGGGGTATCTCACAGGGCCTGAACCAGTGTAGGCCTGAATTCAATATTGGTGCACCAAATGGCGGTATTTAAAGGGAACCTGTCATCTGGATTTTGGGTATAGAGCTGAGGACATGGGTTGCTAGATGGTCGCTAGCACATCCGCAATAGCTCAGGGCAGGGTAAAATGATAGTGCCCTGCACCCACACAACTATTTGTCTGTAGATCACTGAGTTAGATTCTCTTCTATGCTCTCCCTTAAATCACAAGTCCAGCAGCATCCTCTCCCTGCACTTGTAACAGCAGAGTGATGTGCAGCGCTAGGTGACTCAAGCTTATATAGAGGCTGGGTCACATGCTGCACTGGCCAATCACAGCCATGCCGTTAGTAGGCATGGCTGTGATGGCCTCTTGGGGCAAGTAGTATGACGTTCGTTGATTGGCTGCTGTGCATCCTTTCAAAAAGCGCCAAGAAAGCGGCGAACACTGAACCCAAACTTTTACGGAAATGTTCGGGTCCGGGGTCCCAAAATCCTGAAGTTCGGTACGAACCCGAACTTTACAGTTTGGGTTCGCTCAACCCTATACATAACCAGTTCTCACTACGAGTATGTACCACGATTAACTAACCTCCGGAACAAGATAATTGGGGGTTGGCTTGCCCGATCTGCCAAGTTATCATCTTCTACAATCCTATGCAAATGCTTGTTTTATCTGATTCTCCAGATGGTTGTACCTAAATGAAAACAAAAACCTGTTATCCTTTGGCCATATAGTTTTAGAAAAAAAAATCCAAGATCTACAATTCTGATTAACAACTCGTCTTCACCGTATACTGTCTATCTTTTCCCAATTATGGACCTGATTACATGTACTAAAGGGGTTTTGCCATCACATACAATGGGGGCTGTGACAGATCCATCTGTATAGACCTATATTGCTGGTTCGTCTGTTTGCCTTCATTTCGCTGGATTTCCTGCCCGTATGCCCCTGTTCGTGTGTTTCCCCAAATACAGATTGGAACTACTGAACGGACGGCCACCCAGGAGAGGAGTGTGCTGCTAGTTAACCCAAATGGCCTCATTGTTCACAAAGGACTTGAACTAACTTGAACTCCTGGTCTAATGCGTGCCATTTTGGGATGTTAAATGTCTGTGTATTGAAAAGGGTTGTGACATTGTATGTTTAAAGAGGACCTTTCACTAGAATAGAAAATCTAAACTAACTATACAGACACGGAGAACGGCGCCCAGGGATCTCCCTGCACTTACTATTATCCCTGGGCGCCGCTCAATTCGCCCGGTATAGCCTCCGGTATCTTCATAGTTAGGCTCCACCCAGTTGAGCCTGCCGGCGTCTTTCTCCTATGCTGTAGCGCTGGCCAATCGCAGCGCTCAGCTCATAGCCTGAGAGTTTTTTTTTTCTCTCAGGCTATGAGCTGAGCGCTGCGATTGGCCAGCGCTACAGCATGGGAGAAAGAGACGCCGGCAGGCTCAACTGGGTGGAGCCTAACTATGAAGATACCGGAGGCTATACCGGGAGAACGGAGCGGCGCCCAGGTATAACAGTAAGTGCAGGGGGATCCCTGGGCGCCACTCTCCATGTCTGTATACTTAGTTTAGATTTTCTATTCTAGTGAAAGGTCCTCTTTAAATGGTGGTCTGTTCTGTTGTCCCCACATGTGTATTGTGGTTTCCCTCTGTCTTGAGAGATAATGGGATTACTCCTCGGGTGTCTCCAGGGCAGAGAGGAGGAGACCATGATGCATTGTGGGGATGTATTGTCTCTGTAGTGCTGCATGTCTGTCCTGTGTCAGTCTCCATTCTGGTCCCCAAGGGGCGTGTCCACCAGATGGAGACCTGCATAAATACGGGCGGGTAGCCCTCAATAAAACATTCCTGTTTGACTTTCAAGACGGAGCTTGGTCTCGTTTGTGGAGGGATTTATTATTGGGACAGCGCTTTCGTATATTGCTAGCTGTGGAAGGAGTTCGACTGAATTGCTGATCGGGAGTTGCCACTTCGTATGCTCCATTCGGGAGTTTGACGATCGGCTGGATTAAAAACTGCATTTCTGGAGAAAGGGGCTTATTCACTAAACGGCGGCTTCATCTACCTGGCGGTGAGTGTCGTAACAATTGGTGGCAAGCAACGGGATGAATCCCACCGCCCAGAAGGCCAGCTACAAATCCCAGGGTGGAAATGCAGTATGAGGAATTAAGGCGTGCTACCCTTTAAAGATATATTGGAACGCAGAGGACGATCAGCGAGTAATCTCAAGAAGAGAGAGATTATTTCTAAATTATTGGAGATGGATGCAACACAGGGAACGGAGAGAGCTAATGTGCCTGGCATACTGGATTTAACACCCGAGGAGGTACAATTTAACCGGGCAGTCCAGATAAGGCTGGCACACCTTGGCCCCAACCCTGCAGCAGATATTGTGGTCCAGGTGCAAGCAGCAGTAGCAGCACAACAGGCGCTCCAGGGAAGAGGAGCTGCAGCAGCAGAGGTACCCCATAATAATAATGGAAGGAGAAAGGTACCTTTTGCTGCATTTAGACATTTTGTGGAAACGGAGGGAGAGATTGACGGGTTCCTGGCCGATTTTGAAAGGCAGTGTGCCTTACACCAGGTACCCGCAGAGGAATGGGTCACTATCCTCTCTGGGAAATTATCCGGCCGGGCCAGTGAGGCTTTTCGGGCCATCCCAGAGGAGGAAATTACAAGTTACCGGGCAGTAAAAGATGCCCTTTTGGCCAGATACGCTGTCACCCCTGAGGCATACCGGTGGCGATTCCGGGACACTAACAAGCAGGCTGGCGATTCTTATGTGGAGTGGGCATGCAGGGTACACCGCACCGCAGCCCACTGGATGGCAGGGTGTCAAGCGGTAACTGGGGAAGAGGTGCTGCAAGTATTTTTGTTGGAGCACTGCTTTGATCGGTTACCTGCAGGAGTCAGAGAGTGGGTTAGGGACCGCAAACCCGCTACCTTACCTGAAGTTGCTCGTCTGGCCGATGAATACACAGATGCACGAAGGCTAGACCAGACAGCAGCCAAGGTCCCTACCCGAGTGGAGTACAAACCGGCAGCACCTCCAACCACTACTGTGTATCACCCCCCAGCGCAACGCACCCCCACAATACCACCAGCGAACAATTATGTTCAGCCAGCTCGGTTCAACGCCCGGGATTACTCTCAGCCTATCCGGTGCTATGGGTGCAAACAGTTGGGGCACAAGAGACCGGAGTGCCCATTGAACAATACCAACCAAGCGCAGTCGTGGAGAAAACCAGCCGGCGGACATCAGCAGCCACCCCAGCCTTCCGCTCACTGTCTTGAGCAGGAGGAATTTTGGGGTATACTACATGAGGCGGATCCAGTACAAGCAGCCCAGCAGGATAACTGGCAGCAGCACAGGCAGACCGTTAGACTAAATGGCAAAGTGGTCACTGGTCTGAGAGACACCGGAGCCACTATGACCCTGCTCCAAAAGAACCTTGTTTCGGAACACCAACACACTGGAAATACTGTGGCAGTGAGGGTAGCAGGAGGCGCCGTGTTCCGTCTACCTGTTGCCCGGGTTCATTTGAATTGGGGAGTGGGCTCTGGACATGTGAATGTGGGGGTTATGAAAGACTTGCCTGCTGATGTCTTGCTCGGGAATGACCTGGCCCCTTTGGTTTCTGCTTATGCTCCAATGGGACCTGCTGATGTCAACCCAGTGACTACCCGGGCTCAGACCCGTGCTGCTGGAACCAGCCCACCTGCTGCTGAGACCCAGGTAAGACCCGATTCCCCGACTGATACCCTAGGACAGACCTTTGCTAGCTGGGATTCCCCAGAGGAGTTTGGGAGGGAAACTCAGGCATATCCGACTCTCCAGAAGTATAGAGACAGAGCAGATACTGGAGAGGTAGGAGTAGATGGGGAGCGGTATGAATGGGTGGGGGACAGGTTATATAGGATCCCTAAACCGTCCCAGAAAAGGGTTGCCCATCCGCCGAATCGACAGCTGGTGGTGCCCGCAAAATACCGGCAGGAGATTCTGCGGATAGGGCATGATGTTCCATTAGCCGGACATCTAGGGTCCCGCCGCACAGCCTATAGGATCATGCAGAACTTCTTTTGGCCAAATTTTATTCAGGCTGTGCGGATATATTGTAGTACGTGTGACACTTGTCAACGGGTAGGAAAGCGCGGGGACCACCCAAGAGCTAGGCTTATGTCTATGCCTATCATTGGGAAGCCCTTTGCCCGCATAGCCGTTGACATTGTGGGTCCACTGGCCAGGGCTAGTCCATCCGGTAAGAAGTATATTCTCACCATGGTGGACTATGCCACTCGCTATCCAAAGGCAGTAGCGCTGTCTAATATAGAGGCAGAGACAGTTGCTGATGCCCTGGTTAGAATTTTTACTAGGGTCGGGTTCCCTAAGGAGATTCTCTCTGACCAGGGAACCCAATTTACAGCTGTGCTCACCCAGCAACTGTGGAGGGTGTGCGGCATTAAACCGATACTTAGTTCCCCGTACCATCCACAGACTAACTGCCTCTGCGAGCGATTTAATGGCACCCTCAAACAGATGTTGAGGACCTTTTCTGACACTTGCAGAGACTGGGAGCGATTCCTGCCTCATCTGTTGTTTTCTTACAGAGAGGTGCCCCAGGAATCTACTGGGTTCTCCCCCTTTGAGTTGCTCTATGGGAGGAGGGTCCGCGGACCCCTAGATCTCATTAGAGGCCACTGGGAGGGGGAGACAGAGCAGGAAGGGACCCCTATAGTACCGTATATCCTGGAACTCCGGGACCGCATGGAGAAACTGTCCCTGATGGTAAGAGAGAATCTCCAGGTGGCCCAGGGGAGACAGAAGAGATGGTACGATCGGGGTGCCCGGCAGCGAGTCTTCCAGGTTGGGCAGAAAGTGCTAGTGCTCAAACCTGTGAAGGCGAACAAGATGCAAGCATCTTGGCAGGGCCCGTATAAGGTGGTAGCTCAGGTGTGTGATACTACCTACCTCATAGCCAGCTGTTCAGATGAAAGGATCCAGCGATCCTTTCATGTGAACATGCTAAAGGAGTATCAGGAGAGACCGGAGGATGTCGCTGCAGTATGTGCCCCTGCTGCAGACGATACAGAGAGTTTACCCTTACCCGATTTTGTTAGAGAGGGACTCCCAGACTGACCTTACTAGTCTTGTACAGCTAGGGGATAGATTAAGCCCCACAGAGAAGGGACAGGCAAGACAGCTTCTGTGGGAGAAGCAGGCGACGTTCTCCCAAGAGCCTGGCTACACTACCCTAACTGTACATAAGGTAGAGACCCCTGGACAGAACCCCCTGCGACAGCCCCCTGTCACGACTGTGACTGATCCAAACAGGTCTGGGAGGAGAAGGTTGCAGCGACTTGCTACTCGCGATAGCTTGTGAGTTTGCTCCGTGGTTCAGGGTATGTCATCTGGGTTTTGCCTTGTGAACCTTTTTGTCCTGACTGGGAGTTTGTAGGCATCCTTCTCAGGTGAGTCCTGTCTGCCACTCCCAGCTACTATATTAGTTTCAGTTTCACTTGCAGTCATTGCCAGATATAGTCCTTACTTCCAGTTCTATTCTGACCATTGAAGGAGATCGTTTGATGGTGTTGCTGTGGAGCCTCTTGTCCGGCGTGGACTGTCGTGATTGGGATCACCTTCTCTGCTCGTGACTGGATAAGTCTATCTCTGCTATAGTTTGTTTGTTGCTGTATTCCCCTGCTGTTCTCCTAGAAATGAGTGATGGTGACTAGTGCTCCCATCGGCCTTTCCCCACTCTAGGCTTGTTAGGGTGATTGAGGGTTTAGGCATCCAGCTCGCCGCACGGGTTCACACCCCGTCTAGGGTATCAGGGCAGACAGGTGCCAGCTTAGGGTTAGTCAGGGGTGGCCATTCTATTCCCATCCGTAGATAAGGGTCCTCCTTCCCCTCCGTCTGGTGCGACACGACTGCTGCTGGGATAGCAGTCGTGACACCCCCTTACCCTATCCCTGAAGCAGTCCGAGAAGGAATGCGGAAGGAGATACAGGAGATGACCCAGCTTGGGGTCATCGAACACTCCGATAGCCCTTGGGCTTCGCCTGTAATCCTGGTGCCTAAGAAAGATGGGACCACGCGGTTCTGTGTAGACTACAGGCGGCTCAACGAGCGGACCACCACTGACGCCTACCCGATGTCCCGGGTAGACGAATTATTAGATCGTATTGCCAGGGGACGCTATCTGACCACCATAGACCTGTGTAAAGGCTATTGGCAGATTCCCCTGGCCGAGGATGCTATCCCCAAGTCGGCCTTCGTCACCCCATTTGGCTTGTACCAATTTAAGGTCATGCCATTTGGGATGAAGAATGCCCCGGCTACCTTTCAGCGTATGGTGGATAGACTTCTCGATGGATTCCAGGAATTTGCGTGTGCATACCTGGATGACATTGCGATCTACAGTGGGTCCTGGGAGGAACACCTAGTACATGTAGGCGTAGTTTTGGACAAAATTCGGGCTGCTGGCCTGACATTGAAGCCAGAGAAGTGCCATCTAGGCATGGCTGAAGTGCAATACCTGGGTCACAGAGTGGGGTGTGGGAGCCAGAGACCGGAGCCGGCTAATATAGAGGCCGTAGCTAACTGGCCCACACCTATCACTAAGACCCAGGTGTTAGCCTTCCTAGGGACAGCAGGGTATTACAGACGCTTTGTCCCAGACTACAGCACTATTGCTAAGCCCCTGACTGACCTGACTAAGAAAAATCTCCCTAAGCAGGTCCTGTGGTCTCCGGCTTGTGAAGCTGCGTTTCAAGCACTCAAACAGGCTCTTGTAAATGCCCCTGTCCTGGCTGCCCCAGTCCCTAACAAACGTTTTCTCGTCCATACAGATGCTTCCATGTATGGACTGGGGGCTGTGCTGAGCCAGGTCGGGGAAGATGGAGGAGAGCACCCTGTCGCATATCTCAGTAGAAAGCTGTTACCCCGAGAAGTGAGTTATGCGGCAGTGGAGAAGGAATGCTTGGCCCTGGTCTGGGCATTGAAAAAGTTAAGCCCTTATTTGTATGGACAGGAATTTTCCCTTGTGACGGACCACAATCCCCTTGTCTGGCTTAACCGGGTCTCAGGAGACAATGGTAGACTGCTGCGGTGGAGTTTAGCTTTATAACCGTATAACTTCACCATCAGCTACCGACCCGGTAAGCAGAATGGGAATGCAGATGGATTGTCCCGGCAAACCGACGTACTTGCTACCTCCTAGTCCGGTCATCCCCAAGTTGACCCGCTAAAGGTTCAAGCCGGGTCTGCCGCAGTGTCCCACAAGGGGGGAGCCGTGTGACAGATCCATCTGTATAGACCTATATTGCTGGTTCGTCTGTTTGCCTTCATTTCGCTGGATTTCCTGCCCGTATGCCCCTGTTCGTGTGTTTCCCCAAATACAGATTGGAACTACTGAACGGACGGCCACCCAGGAGAGGAGTGTGCTGCTAGTTAACCCAAATGGCCTCATTGTTCACAAAGGACTTGAACTAACTTGAACTCCTGGTCTAATGCGTGCCATTTTGGGATGTTAAATGTCTGTGTATTGAAAAGGGTTGTGACATTGTATGTTTAAATGGTGATGTCTGTTCTGTTGTCCCCACATGTGTATTGTGGTTTCCCTCTGTCTTGAGAGATAATGGGATTACTCCTCGGGTGTCTCCAGGGCAGAGAGGAGGAGACCATGATGCATTGTGGGGATGTATTGTCTCTGTAGTGCTGCATGTCTGTCCTGTGTCAGTCTCCATTCTGGTCCCCTAGGGACGTGTCCACCAGATGGAGACCTGCATAAATACGGGCGGGTAGCCCTCAATAAAACATTCCTGTTTGACTTTCAAGACTGAGCTTGGTCTCGTTTGTGGAGGGATTTTTTATTGGGACAGCGCTTTCGTATATTGCTAGCTGTGGAAAGAGTTCGACTGAATTGCTGATCGGGAGTTGCCACTTCCTATGCTCCATTCGGGAATTTGACGATCGGCTGGATTAAAAACTGCATTTCTGGAGAAAGGGGCTTATTCACTAAACGGTGGCTTCATCTACCTGGCGGTGAGTGTCGTAACAGGGGCATATCGCTAGGAGCGGGGAATTTATTGGAGGGTGCACTGCGCATGCACAGCCGCCCTCCATTCGTTTCAATGGGGCAGCCGAAAATAGAAATAAATGGGAGCAGGGGCCGTAAGTGCACGGTGCGCTCCCATTCACTTTTATGGGAGCAGTGCTTTGTGGTGGACGAAACCCAGGGTCCTCCAGCCACAGCTCTCCCTGCTCTGTTTTCCTTGTAGGTGCAGGTCCCAGAGTTGGGACCCTCACCTGTCAGACAATGGTGGCATATCTTAGCGATATGCCCCCATTGTATGTGATGGGAATACCGCTTTAAATAAAGACCTAAAAGCTGAAGTTCCATGGATCCATTCTTTTGGACTGTACATGAGTCTTCACTAGCATTGAGCACTTGCTATCAGGTGAACTTCTTACAGAACGCCATTACGGCTGCTGCTACTTATGAATTGATTGTGTGTAGTGCCGATTTGTTCGTTAGTGTAAGGCTACTTTCACACTAGCGTTTTTTTGCTGATCCATCATGGATCTGCAAAAACGTTTCCATTACAATAACACAACCACATGCATCCGTCATGAATGGATCCGGTTGTATTATGTATTAAATAGCCATGACTGATCCGTCATGAACACCATTGAAAGTCAATAGGGGACGGATCAGTGGGGAAGGGGGGGGGGGGCTAAAGTATCAGTGTATGAGGTGTCACAGAAGAAGAGGAATCTAACAATGTGATGAACCAGCTCCTAACCAACTTAAGTTGATTGGTCTTATTCAGTATTTATATTTTTAAATGACATGTTCATTATCAGAAGTCCATCATGCATTACATTAAGAGTTGGGTATAATCACACATTGATCCAGGCAGTAACTTTCACTATGTAATATGTCATAGTAATATACCCAGATTTTGTTTTGTTCCAGACGCTGCCCATTGTGCAGACATGTATCCGGCCCGCCCTGAGGAGCCTACAGTGTTACCTGCAGTACGAAAAGAGATATTTGAGCAGCTTATAGAATGGTTACAGTTATAAACCTTCTACAGAAAGTCTGAGGTTTATAGAGTGCAGCTGTACGACACTGATTGTTTCTTATGCTGTATGTAAAGTCAAATGTAAAGTTGTTTTTGCATTTCTCATATTTGTTGATCCGATTAGATTGCATACCTTGCCATACCTCTCCATTCTGGGAGCTGTTTGCCAACATCTGGGGAGCCACAGGTTGTCTTGGATAATACAGAATATCACTGTATTGGAATGTCTGGAACATTCTGGAGACCCTGCTGATGGCGTTCAGATTTTTGGATAATTTCTGTGTCAATATGACCACACAGCATGTGTCTTTATTCAACTGTTTGTATAAACTTCTTGGTTTTTGATCTGGTGCAAATCTTGTTTAGTTAGAGCTCCAATAAACTTGCAATTTATTTTTGCAAAATAACTAAGTGTTGAGTGTTTTTCAATCCTCTGAGTATCCATGCAGTGTTATTTTATTCTTTGGTAATAAAAATATTCTCTCATCTGCAGACTGGGATTAAAGTCAGTGAATTCGTTTTTTTTAAAATTTAAAGCTCAACCGCTGCAGTACCGTATTTTTCGCCCTATAAGACGCACCGGCCCATAAGACGCACCTAGGTTTTTGAGGACAAAAAATATATATTTTAACCAAAAGGTGTGCTTTTGGTGGGTTTGGACTAATGGCGGTCTGTGCATGACACTATTATAGGGGATCTGTGGATGATGCACTGTTTTGGGGGAGCTGTGGATGGCATTATGATGGGGGGGGGGGGGCTGTGGATGGCATTATGATGGTGGGGGGGGATCTGTGGATGGCATTATGATGGTGGGGGGATCTGTGGATGACAATGCTATATGTGTCATCCACAGATTCCCCCCCCATAACAGTCCCATCCACAGATCCCCCCCATCATAATGCCATCCACAGACCCCCCCCCCCCCCATCATTATCTCATTCACAGATTCCTAGGGAGGGACTGTAGTAGGCGGGGAAAGCGACGGGGCCGTGCAGGCACTGTACTCTGGCCCCGCAGCTCAGTATGTACTGTGTTATACGTAGTGTTAATCATCAGATCTAGACACAATAATGATGCGCTCCCACTGCTCCCCACGTGTACCGTACTTACCGGTACACGTCACGCTCCTGTAGTAGGCACTAGCAGCTAGCAGGCAGGCTGGGCAGCCGTAACTCACTGAGGTCACGTGCCTGCTCCGCCTACTTTATGAATGAAGTAGGCGGAGCAGGCACGTGACCTCAGTGAGTTACGGCCGCCCGGCCTGCCTGCTAGTGCTTACTACAGTAGCGTGACGTGTACCGGTAAGCGCAGGGGGAGCGCATCATTATTGGGTTTAGATCTGATGATTAACACTACGTATAATACAGTACATACTGAGCTGCGGGGCCAGAGTACAGTGCCTGCACGGCCCCGCCGCTCTCCCCGCCTACTACAGTCCCTCCTCACTAATACATCGCAGTCTGCGATGTAAATTGCCAGCATTCGCCCCATAAGACGCAGGGGCACTTTCCCCCCACTTTTAGGGAAAAAAGTGCGTCTTATGGGGCGAAAAATATGGTATATGTAATGTCCCCCATAGTGGAGCAGGCGTAGTGAAGAAAGGATGCTCGCCGGCTGCGAACTTCCTTACTGTGCCTGCGCCGCATACATCACAGTACACCCAGAAGAACGATGCTGGCATCTCTGAAGAGGAGAGGGTGTACTGTGATGTATGCGGCGCAGTTAGGAAGTCTTCAGCTGGTGAGGTGAGCGTCCTTTCTTCACTACGCCTGCACTGCATACTAAAAGGCTAAAGATTTCACCCGAACTCTGGGTCAGGCAGGATATCGTGAACATAGCCTGGCCCTGTCAATCAAGTCTAGCCGGGCATGGCCAGAGGTGGGAGAACAAAGCATCTACAGGAGCAACACCCCCCCCCCCCCCCCCCCCCCGCCTCTAAAGGAGCAACGACCTGCTCCTAGAGGCTCATTTGCATATAATACAAGTTTTTAGTTTTTTTTCCCCCTCAATAACAGGGGCACATAGTAAGATGGGACTAATATAGTTATGTTCAGCTTACATTAGCACATCACTAATGTCAGCCAGGTGATGCCTATGTTTCTGCTGACAGAAGCCCTTTAATGTCCCCCACACCCATAGTGGCCCCCAGCATTAATAATGGTGTGTACATATGTTGGTCAAGTTGTTTGCTTAAGGTGACCTTTTGTCATGCATCTAGCCAGTATGCGTCTAAATCTATTATAAAAAAAATAAAATAAAATATATACAGTACAGACCAAAAGTTTGGACACACCTTCTCATTCAAAGAGTTTTCTTTATTTTCATGACTATGAAGGCATCAAAACTATGAATTAACACATGTGGAATTATATACATAACAAACAAGTGTGAAACAACTGAAAATATGTCATATTCTAGATTCTTTAAAGTAGCCACCTTTTTGCTTTGATTACTGCTTTGCACACTCTTGGCATTCTCTTGATGAGCTTCAAGAGGTAGTCCCCTGAAATGGTCTTCCAACAGCCTTGAAGGAGTTCCCAGAGATGCTTAGCACTTGTTGGCCCTTTTGCCTTCACTCTGCGGTCCAGCTCACCCCAAACCATCTCGATTGGGTTCAGGTCCGGTGACTGTGGAGGCCAGGTCATCTGGCACAGCACCCCATCACTCTCCTTCATGGTCAAATAGCCCTTACTTTCAAAGTTTTCCCAATTTTTCGGCTGACTGACTGACCTTCATTTCTTAAAGTAATGATGGCCACTCGTTTTTCTTTACTTAGCTGCTTTTTCTTGCCATAATACAAATTCTAACAGTCTATTCAGTAGGACTATCAGCTGTGTATCCACCTGACTTCTCCTCAACGCAACTGATGGTCCCAACCCCATTTATAAGGCAAGAAATCCCACTTATTAAACCTGACAGGGCACACCTGTGAAGTGAAAACCATTTCAGGGGACTACTGACTACTTGAAGCTCATCAAGAGAATGCCAAGAGTGTGCAAAGCAGTAATCAAAGCAAAAGGTGGCTACTTTGAAGAACCTAGTAAATGACATATTTTCAGTTGTTTCACACTTGTTTGTTATGTATGTAATTCCACATGTGTTAATTCATAGTTTTGATGCCTTCAGTGTGAATCTACAATTTTCATAGTCATGAAAATAAAGAAAACTCTTTGAATGATGTGTGTCCAAACTTTTGGTCTGTACTGTATATAATATATATATTATTTATTTCTTTTAAGCTTCCCAATACAAGATCATCTCATAAAAATGATATTACCATGGAAGTCAATATCCATTGCATTGTCTGCGGAATAGGTTGTGACAGGCGCAGCACTATGAAGTGCCTTTTGTGCTGTGGCATTAGAAGAATTTGATATCTCAAATTTTTTTGTCCAACCAGACTGTATGTTACTCTGCGACAGTCTTGCTTCCTTTGAGCGAATTCTTCTAGCGCCGTTCTATGGAAACAGTAGGCTTAAAGAGCACACCATAACAAAACAATAACAAGGACAGGTGCACTCTGCAGTCTCACTAGACCCTCAAACTGATTTTAAAATTGAGAGATTAGTCAACATATCCTACGGTGTAGAACATGTCTAAGCCCGGACACCACGCCAAGGTTTCTCAAGTAGCCCGGGACCTAACACTCTCCTACCTGAGCCGTATGGGCGATACCAGGAGCCAGTGGGAAAATTACAGGTGCATAAGGCCGACTCACAAACAGCTCACCAGTTACCTCCAGCATGTAGCCATGCTTCCAATGGGAGGAGGGAGGAGTCTGCGAGTCCCACTCAAGACTGGCTGATATGTCCCAGGCCTCACAGGTGCACCTAAATGTGGCCTGTAGATGGAAAACAGGCACATTTAAATTGGAGTTTATACACCTCCAGAAATCTATATATACAAACTAAGAAGACAGGTTGGCATTAGCAGGAGGTGCTCAAACCCACATGCAGTTGTGCATATATATAGGGGAGCAAATCCTGCACTTGTGGCCCGTTGCTAATGGCAATCCCCAGCAAAATGCATTTTGTTTTTTACCTTCTAGGTGGACCAACCGATGAACCAGCTGCAGCACTGATGTGCATTCTGACAGAAGCATTGCGCTGCTGTCAGATTACACAAAAGTCGGTGTATGCGGCGCTGCAAGACGAGATTTCTCCTCTGCAGTAAAAGATACGTTTGCCGAGGCATATGCTTTGGCAAACACTTTGTATATAAAAAAAATATATAATAAAATCCCGGCAATGATTTATTTATCCACATCGATTGATGTGAATGGAGAAATCGGGTTTTCCAGGGCATACGGGCTAAGTGGGTTTGGATGTTGGGCGGAGCTCCTATGTCCTGGCAGACGCCTTTCCCCTCCTTTTTTTTTTTTTGGCAGAGGTTTTTTCATCCACATTGATCAATGCGAATGAAGAAATCTGTGCCGTTCATTTTTTTCTTTCAGCCCAGAGGCTGAACGGAAAAAATGAATATTATTACCCGTATGCTCAATATAAGGAGAATAGCAGAAACTCCTAATGCTGGCCATACATGTAATGATTGCGGAGACCCTCAAATGCCAGGGCAGTACAAACACCCCGACAAATGACCCAATTTTGGAAAGAAGACACTCCAAGGTATTCGCTGAGGGGCATATGGAGTCCATGAAAGATTGAAAATTTTGTCCCAAGTTAGCGGAAAGGGAGACTTTGTGAGAAAAAATTTAAAATTTAAAATTTCCGCTAACTTGTGTAAAAAAAAAAAAACTTCTATGAACTCGCCATGCCCCTTATTGAATACGTTGGGGTGTCTTCTTTCCATAATGGGGTCACATGTGGGGTATTTATACTGCCCTGGCATTTTAGGGCCCCTAAAGCATGAGAAGAAGTCTGGGATCTAAATGTCTAAAAATGCCCTCCTAAAAGGAATTTGGGCCCCTTTGCGCATCTAGGCTGCAAAAAGTGTCACACATGTGGTATCGCCGTACTCAGGAGAAGTTGGGCAATGTGTTTTGGGGTGTCATTTTACATATACCCATGCTGGGTGAGATAAATATCTCGGTCAAATGCCAACTTTGTATAAAAAAACGGGGAAAAGTTGTCTTTTGCCGAGATATTTCTCTCACCCAGCATGGGTATATGTAAAAAGACACCCCAAAACACATTGCCCAACTTCTCCTGAGTACGGCGATACCACATGTGTGACACTTTTTTGCAGCCTAGGTGGGCAAAGGGGCCCACATTCCAAAGAGCACCTTTAGGATTTCACAGGGCATTTTTTACACATTTTGATTTCAAACTACTTCTCACGCATTAGGGCCCCTAAAATGCCAGGGCAGTATAACTACCCCACAAGTGACCCAAAGTAACTTTCGATTAATAACAAAAAAAGTTAAAATGTCAGCAGCAATGAAATACCACCAAATGTAAAAAGTGGTCTGGTCATTAAGGGTGTTTAAGCTAGGGGAGCTGAGGTGGTTAATAAAGCAGTTAGGATGTAAATATTGATGTGGGTGGTCAGGGGGAGAGTACCGTTGTCATTTTAGTTCTTCAATGAACCAGACACGGACTAGAAAGTAGGGCTTTTTTTTTTTAAACGGTGTCTGAGCTGCAGGCGGCATGCTATAGAGCAGGAGGAGCTGAGCAGATTGATATATAGTTAACGGCAAACGATTCAGTAAAGCTTGTAATTTATACATTTATATCCATAACCATTCTGGGCTTTGAAGTCGAGGAGATGGTCCTATCAGTGATTGACAGCTATCTCTGTATACACAGCAATAGATGAAAGGCTGTCAATCACTGACCGATTCCTCAACTGCAAAACCCAGAACGAACAGGAATTTAAATGAATAAAATTGCAGTTTTACTGAACATTTTGCCATAAAACTATATATCAATCTGCTCAGCTCCTTCTGCTCTGTAAGCTGCTGCCTGCAAATTCATTCACATTTTGATGGTGATAGGTTTGCTTTAAGTTATTTAAGATGATTTTTTGAACACTTAAAGAAGCTACTGGAGAAGGTTCAGAGAAGGCCAACTAAGGCTGGGTTCACACCTGAGCGTATTCGATAAGCGCTTTTTACAGGCGTTTTTATCTGGCGTTTTTGAGGCGTATTTTGGGGCGTTTTTGTATTTTAGAAATGCGCGTAGTACGCGCGTTTGTGTGATTAATCCAATGAAAAACTGCCACAATACGCGCGACAATACGCCCCAAAGAAGCTCCTGTACTTCTTGGGGCATAGGGGGTTTTACAGCGCATTCATACGCGCTGTAAAATGCTCAGGTGTGAACCCAGCCTTAAGTAATAACTGGAAATGGTTGGCCTACAGTACCCAGAAAGATTATCAAAATTAGGGTTATTCACTTTAGAAAACAGACGACGGAGGGGAGATCTAATAACCATGTATAAATATATTAGGGGTCAGCACAGAGATCTCTCCTATCATCTATTTATCCCCAGGACTGTGACAAGGGGACATCCTCTGCGTCTGGAGGAAAGAAGGTTTGTACACAAACATAGAAGAGGATTCTTTACGGTAAGAGCAGTGAGACTATGGAACTCTCTGCCTGAGGAGGTGGTGATGGTGAGTTCACTAAAAGAGTTCAAGAGGGGCCTGGATGTATTTCTGGAGCGTAATGTTACAGCTTATAGCTACTAGAGAGGGGTCGTTGATCCAGGGAGTTATTCTGATTGCCTGATTGGAGTCGGGAAGGAATTTTTTTCCCCCTAAAGTGAGGAAAATTGGCTTCTACCTCACAGGGTTTTGCCTTCCTCTGCATCAACTTGCAGGATAACAGGCTGAACTGGATGGACAGATGTCTTTTTTTCAGCTTTGTAAACTGTTACTACTTGGAAGTGAGCTATAGCTTCCCTTTACGTACAACTTTCAGGCTGTTCTTTTGAAACTTCTTGAATAATTGCTCTTTTCTGAAAATAAATTTCCTGTATATTTGTTTATGGCCCCCAGTCAGCCCTATATCAAGAAGTTAAAAATGAAAAAAATATACACCGTAACTTTAGCCTAGAAGTTGTCTTAAGTAACGATCCATCCTAGTGAAATGTAACTCCTGATACATCAACGCTGTGTTTGTTGCTGAGGCTGAATTGCTGGCATTGTGTGAAATGAATTTATGAACTGATGATGAATAGGCAGAACTGAAAGCCTGGAATTCACTACCCACCTGGGCTAATTGGACAAATTTATGGCTGCTGTAAAGTGCAGAGAAGCAATGTGTCTTAGGTATTGGCTGTATCCCTTTCCAGGTTCTATCTGCACAGAATAAATGAACGATGTAGTAATTTGTGATACCTTTTTATTTGCCTTGTCAGCTATGAATACACTTTATAGAGATGTGTGGAACTTCCTTATTTTCTGCAGCAAATAGGTCCTACCATATCTGTTTGAATTCTACAAATTCAAATATATAATGGATTATGCTAAAAAAAAAAAAAACCTGCCCATTACGTTCTTCAGTCATCATTTATGGTACTGTATGTAAGCTATAGGGCTACACGTAAAATCCTTCAAGGTCATGCCAGGCTCTTAGCAGTCAAGAGATCAAGGAGAAGGTAGGAATGGTATAAATTGCCTTGTCTCTGCTGCTCCCTTTGCATACTATGCTGATGCTGAAGGGGGCCATGAATGGAATGAAGCCCATGTTTACTTCTACATCTCTCAAGGTGAAGAGGAAAGATGAAAGAAATGCTGAGGGTCTCAAGAGCTGTGCGAACACCATTCCAGATCCTATATGAAGGTAAAATGCGCTATTATCCCATGCTACACTTCACATGAACTACTGTGACAAAAATTGGTACACTCTACAAGCACCTACAGTATTATAACAGAATTGCAATATAACCGTGTAAAAAACACACCACTCATTTACTAGTGTTACATAAGCCAGTCTAATAAATTGGTCAGATCTGCCCAGCAGGCTTTTTACTAAGATGTGTTTAATCAAAAGGAGAAAAAGAAGGTCATAAGGGCTCTTTCACACTTGCGTTGTCCGACGTTTAGCTTAAGGCCGGATCCGGATTAATGCCTTTCAATGGGCATTAATTCCGGATCCGGCCTTGCGGCAAGTGTTCAGGATTTTTGGCCGGAGCAAAAAGCGCAGCATGCTGCGGTATTTTCTCCGGCCAAAAAACGTTCCGGTCCGGAACTGAAGACATCCTGATGCATCCTGAACGGATTTCTCTCCATTCAGAATGCATGGGGATAATCCTGATCAGGATTCTTCCAGCATAGAGCCCCGGCGACGGAACGCTATGCCGGAACAAAACAACGCAAGTGTGAAAGAGCCCTTAGTTTAGTATGTCAGTGTAATGTATGATAAGGGGGCTCTCCTTTAATAGTTGTGCTATAGACCCAACTCTGTTGAGGGCTTTAAGTTATGGTAGCTGCAGCTGATGCCACAATCTCCTAGGACTTACTTGCTTGAGAAATGCTTAGGAACAGAAAACTGCAGCCGGGCTAATCCATTTTGTAAGAGGGCATGAGATGGGTACATGCTTTCCAATAGATGCAGTCCAGAGAGTTCAGTGAATGCAATGAATACTTTATTAGTAATGGTCTAAAGTACTTCAAGTAACCGACAAAAGAAGTGTCCCTGAAGCCCAGAAACGCATTGTATTTGAGACCAATACTAATAAATTACTATTTGGACTCACTCTCCTCTCTAGACTACATTCACTGAAAGTATGTGCCCATCTGATGCCCTCTTGTGTGACCGATTAGCCTGGTTGCTGTTTTCTGTTCCCAATGTATTGAGAGGCACAGGCCTCACAATAAATTTGTTATCTATTAGGAGTTGGAGTAGATTTCACTTATAATTTACACCAGTTTTCTGGCGTAAATTTATTGTAGATGTCCTGGGCCACTGCTTCTGCTAAGCTTAAAGAGGTTTTCTGAGATGTTAATACTGATGACCTATCCTCTAGATAGGTCATTACTATCTGATCAGTGGGGGTCCGACACCCAGGACCCCCACCGATCAGCTGTTTGAGAAGGCTCTGGCGCTCGCAGTAGGGGTGCGGCCTTCTTGCTGCTTTCCCTAGACTGAGACACGTTCATCAGTCGCATGGCCTTGGCACAGCTCAGCCCTATAGAAGTGAATGGGCTCAGCTGCGATACCAAGCACAGCCGCTATACAATGTACGGAGCTGTGCTTGGTGAGCATGGAGAAGGCCACGGTACTCACAGGAGCACCAGTGACTTGGCAAACAGCTGATTGGTGGGAATCCCGGGTGTCAGACCCCCACCTATCAGATACTGATGATCTGGCCAGAGGATCGGTCATCAGTATTAAAATCTCAGAAACCCCTTTTAAATGAAGTCTGTCACATCATTTTCACCAATAAAACAAACAGCATTGCTCCACAGAAGATTGCAAACGAATTCCAGACATACCTGTTAGCGGATTAATCAGGTCTCCATCAGGCATAGCATGAGGAACAACAGGGTTTATTCAGAAATAACAGCACAAGTTATGAATATAACCTTCAGTAAGATCAGAATCTCAGCACATCTGCTTCTGGCTTTCTTCTCTCTCCGATCTCTCTCTCTGTACATGTGCAGCAGGTCTCCACCCCTTCCTGCCTTTTCTTTTGAGCAGAACTTTATTAACAACATAACTCTGTCTGGAAACAAGCAATCACATAATGTAGTTTTTGCAATACACAGAATAATAAGCATTATTCCAACATCCCCATTGAACAACTACAGTGTACTTCTCCTGTTAGTCCCATAGTTGATGAATGGATTTGATTTCCTTATCAGCAGCTTTAATCCATTTCTCTTATGTGTAGGTGATCGTTGCATCTCTTCCCATGACTGTGGCTCTGACTCCAGAAGTGTCTTGACCATGTAAGATCCCGTTGAGCCGAGATTCTTTTGTTTGATCTAGTTGGTCTCTGGGTGATGCATTCTGTAACCCTTTTGAGATGCACTGTAGTCTACCAGGATACTTTCCTTGGCATGGAATTCCCATTTGGTATGTTTTTCTTTCGGGACATATACAAATGCCTTACTTCCAAATATTCTTATGTGGTGTAGTTTGGGTTTCTTGTGCCATTGTTCATATGACATTTTCTCTGTAGCTTTACTTGGTAGTCTATTTTGAATATAGCAAGCTGTCATGATTGCTTCAGCCCAATATGTTGTTGGTAGATCTGTGTCAAACAGCATACTACTTCCGCTTTTACATAGTTTGATTCTTTATGCAACACCGTTTTGTTCGGGATTGTATGGTACAGTAATCTGGAATAGGATTCCATTTCTCTTTAAAATGGTTTGTCTCTTCTCACTCACTATTCAGTTCCATTGTCTGCACGTAGAATCTTTAGCTTTTTCCCCCCAAATTGTTAGTTACTTCAGAGAGAGATTCTTCAAGTTTCTCTGGAACTTCATTTTGCTGGGAATCAAATAAACAACTGTATACCTAGAATAATCATCAATAAAAGTGATATCTTTTCTTGCCAGGAGTGAGCGTACTCATTGGACCACAAACATCTGTGTGTATTAAGTCAAGTGGCTGCTCTGATCTTTTGCCACTATTTCAGGAAAGGTTTTTTTGGATATTTTCCCTTTAAGGTAGTTGTACATGTCATCATCTGATTGCATTAGTCTTGAACTAGCTTTCTTATTGTTTCTGGGTCTCTATGTGCAAGACGCCTGTGCCATATGTGAACACAATCCTTGTGCTATTCTTGTTTGGCAGTGTACACACTTTCTTTGCATTTTAGTTGATACGATTCCTCTGTAATTTTTCCTTCTGCAAGAGTCTACCATTGTTTTGAGATGACACAGTGGTTATTCATAAATGTGACTTCATTGCCCTGTCCTGTGAGTTTCTTCACAGACAACAAATTGCTTTCAAGACTAGGGACATACAGCATTCTGCTTTGTGTTGGGGACAATTAATGTAACCATCTCCTACCCCTTTTGAAGTCATATACTGACCATTAGCTAGGATCGCTTTCTCTGTCTTACTTTGGTCAAGGTTAGAGAAGTTTCTGCCATTTGTCATATGACAGAGTCTATGCACCATGAATGGTTTGATGTACTTGGGATTAGTAATAAATGCAGCTTCAGTACTTAGAGTTAAAACTGCTGTCAGTGAAGAAAGCAACATTCCTTGTTGACCACTCTGTCTTTTTAGCTATTTGTGAGAATAATGTTTTAGACTAAGAAGACTAATTAACTTTCCACATTCAATATTTTGTTAGAATTGGCAATTAATATGATAAATGTTTCCAAGGATAGGCAGGAAGCTGTCTGTAGCCACAGGTGATGTTCAAGACTATCAAAAGAAGGACTCCTTACTTTTAATAAGAAGGGAGTTTCTCGTTATTTCCTTATCTAAAATCACACAGGTGTGCCTTAACACTAATCATGTAAGAAAAAAACGATATAAGCTATGTTTTCATGCTATGCTTCAGACAACTCTTGAGCAACTACTGCTATAATGACTTGTCTCCTTGTACAAGCAAATAAACAACCTTGACTCGGACAAAACTGTGCATCGAGTGAGAATTTTCTTAACACCGTTTCATTCTACGTAGCTTTCCAGACTCTGCAGTTAGCTTTCAGATAACCTGTTTTCTTGCATACAAATTACTGAAGTGTCTCTTTTAACTGAGTTTTGCTTGTGACTAGATCCTGTGTCTTTAACCCCTTAACGACCCAGGACGAGAATGCTCGTCCTCAAACGCCGGCACTTTGCGCTCGAGGACGAGCGCTCTCATCCTGCAGTTGTTCCTCCCCCCGCGTGCGGTCCCCCCGGTCAGCAGCAGAGATCCGGCGGTTACTGACCGCCGGATCCCTGCTGCATCCACCAGCATCTGCGATAACGCCAATGCCGGTGGATTAACCCATCATATGCCGCGGTCAGCGCTGACCGCGGCATATGGGAGGTTTGCGCTCCCTCACCTCACGCATCGGGTCCCCGCTCTGCTGTGGCGGGGACTCGATCGTTGCCATGGCAGCCCCAAGCCATTCCAAGGCTTGGGGCCTGTCATGTACGGAAGCCTAAGAGGCCCAGCCCCCAGGCTGGGTCTCCTAGGCAACTGTTAGCGTCTTACAGTTCAATACAGCACAATACAGATGTATTGTGCTGTATTGAAACAAGGATCAGACCCTGTCCCATAGTGGGACAAAAAAAAAAGTTTATAAAATTAGGGAAAATAGGGAAAAGACATATAGACATATTAGGTATCGTTGCGTCCGGATTGACCAGCTCTATAAACATATCACATGACCTAACCCCTCAGATAAACACCGTAAAAAATAAAAAATAAAAACTGTGCTAAATAAACAATTTTTTTGTCACCTTACAGCAATCGATCAAAAAGACGTACGCCCACCAAATAGTACCAATCTAACCGTCACCTCATTCCGCAAAAAATTAGCCCCTACTTGAGATAATTGCCCAAAAAATAAAAAAAACTATGGCTCAGAATATGGAGACACTAAAACATCATTTTTTTTTGTTTTAAAAAAGCTGTTATTGTGTAAAACTTACATAAATAAAAAAAAGTATACATATTAGGTATCGCCGCGTCCGTATCGACCGGCTCTATAAAAATATCACATGACCTAACCCCTCAGATGAACACTGTAAAAAATAAAAAATAAAAACTGTGCTAAATAAATCATTTTTGGTCAGCTTACATCACAAAAAGTGTAATAGTAAGCGATCAAAAAGTCATATGCACCCCAAAACAGTGCCACTCAAACCATCATCTCATCCCACAAAAAATTATACCCTACCTAAGATAATCGCCCAAAAACTGAAAAAACTATGGCTCTCAGACTAAGGAGACACTTGAATGAAATCATTGTGTAAAACTTACATAAATAGAAAAATTGTATACATATTAGGTATCGCCGCGTCCGTGACAACCTGCTCTATAAAAATACCACATGATCTAACCTGTCAGATGAATGTTGTAAATAACAAAAAAAAACGGTGCCAAAAAACCTATTTCTTGTTACCTTGCCTCACAAAAAGTGTAATATAGAGCAACCAAAAATCATATGTACCCTAAACTAGTACCAACAAAACTTCCACCCTACCCCGTAGTTTCTAAAATGGGGTCACTTTTTTGGAGTTTGTACTCTAGGGGTGCATCAGGGAGGCTTCAAATGGGACATGGTGTCCAAAAAACAGTCTAGCAAAATCTGCCTTCCAAAAACCGTATGGCATTCCTTTCCTTCTGCGCCCTGCGGTGTGCCCGTACAGCAGTTTACGACCACATATGGGGTGTTTCTGTAAACTACAGAATCAGGGCCATAAATATTGAGTTTTGTTTGGCTGTTAACCCTTGCTTTGTTACTGGAAAAAATGGATTAAAATGGAAATTTTGCCCAAAAATTGAAATTCCCAAATTTAATCTCTATTTGCCAATAACTCTTGTGGAACACCTAAAGGGTTAACGACGTTAGTAAAATCAGTTTTGAATACCTTGAGGGGTGTAGTTTCTTAGATGGCGTCACTTTTATGGAGTTTCTACTCTAGGGGTGCATCAGGGGGGCTTCAAATGGGACATGGTGTCCAAAAAACTGTCTAGAAAAATCTGCCTTCCAAAAACCATATGGCATTCCTTTCTTTCTGCGCCTTGCTGTGTGCCCGTACAGCAGTTTACGACCACATATGGGGTGTTGCTGTATATAATGAGTTTTGTTTGGCTGTTAGCCCTTGCTTTGTAACTGGAAAAAAAATATTAAAATGGAAAAATCTGCCAAAAAAGTGAAATTTTGAAATTGTATCTCTATTTTCCATTAATTCTTGTGGAACACCTAAAGGGTTAACAACGTTTGTAAAATCAGTTTTAAAACCCCGAGGGGTGTAGTTTCTAGAATAGGGTCATTTTTGGGTGGTTTCTATAATTTAAGCTTCACAAAGTCTTGTAACGTCCCCCAAAAATAAAATGTCATTCCCAAAATGATCCTAACATGAAGAAGACATATGGGAAATGTAAAGTAATAACTATTTTTATAGGTATTAATATGTATTATAGAAATAGAGAAATTGAAACTTGGAAATTTGCTAATTTTTCCAAATGTTTGGCAAATTTGGTATTTTTTTTATAAATAAAAATTTATTTATTTTTGACTCCATTTTACCAGTGTCATGAAGTACAATATGTGTCGAAAAAACTATCTCAGAATGGCCTGGATAAGTCAAAGCGTTTTAAAGTTATCACCACAAAGTGACACTGGTCAGATTTTTTAAAAATGGCCTGGTCCTGAAGGTGAAAATGAGCCCGATCCTTAAGGGGTTAATGCAGATTCTGCTCTGTGACTATCATTTTCATTTTCTGTTTTTCTCTTGAACTCCTCTACAAGTTTCCCTTTAACATACTCTAGAGTGAGCTCAGGACGTGAATCTAGTGAATGGTGCGGACCCATTCATTTTCAACGGGGCCAGAAAAGATGCGGACAGCACACTTCCGCGCTTCTGTTCCTCAGCTCCGCAAAAAAATCGAACATGTCCTAGTCTTGTCCGCAATGGCGGACAAGAATAGGCATTTTCTATTATTGTGCACATGGCCGGTGTCAGTGTTTTGCGGATCCGCAAAACACTTACGGACGTGTGAATGGACCCTAAGTGTGTCATAACTTTCTGGAAGACCGCTGAGTAACAGTGTGGCAACATGGAAATCTTTTATTTCTTCTCCAATATCTTGCAGATGCTCTACAATTTCTAAGGTGTTTCTTATATAGTCCTGCATGTTCTGGCCCTTGCTTAGCTTAGAGTGGTAGAGTTTTCTCATTAAATAGAGCTTGTTGCTGAGATTCATCCTTTTATGTACTTTCTGTAGCTCCTCCCACATCTCTTTTGCAGTTTCACATTTACTTATGTGCACAATCTGATCATCATCATCATCTGAGTGAATGAATGAATGAATAACTTGTATAGCGCTACAAATGCGAACTAAATCGCCTCAAGGCGCTTTTTTTTGCAGCCGTTTGCCACCTGTGCCTTCAGAAGAGATGGGTCTTGAGCTTCTTCCTGAAGGCCAGATGATTTTCTTCTGAGCGGATCTCCGCGGGTAGAATGTTCCATAGCCGGGGTCCTAGGACTGCGAACCTTCGTTCGACTTTTGATTTGTAGCGGGTCTTGGGGATGTGGAGGAGATTCTGGTTAGCTGACCGGAGGGGGCGACCTGGGGTGTAATGTTTTATTTTGTCACAGAGGTATTGGGGTGCTTTTCCTTGTGTACATTTGTGTGTGAGGCAGAGGGTCTCAAATGTGATCCGATCCTTCACAGGTAGCCAATGGAGGGTCCTCAGGGACCGGGTGATAGATTCCCATGTTTTTTTTCCAGTTACCAGTCTGGCAGCTGTGTTCTGGACGACTTGTAGACGTGAAATTTGGTATTTGGGAAGTCCTAGATAGAGGGAGTTTGCATAGACAAGTCGGGAATTGATGCTGCTGCGTCTCCTTCAGGGATGAAGGGGATAAGTCTGCGCAGCAGGCGGAGAAGATGGTGGGATCCGCTGACTATTGATCCTATTTGGGCATCCATTGTCATGTCTGAGTCAAAGATGACTCAGAGGCTTTTAGCTTTGGTGCTG
Source organism: Bufo bufo (assembly GCF_905171765.1). Classification (NCBI taxonomy): domain Eukaryota; kingdom Metazoa; phylum Chordata; class Amphibia; order Anura; family Bufonidae; genus Bufo; species Bufo bufo. The sequence continues at coordinate 141,779,899 of NC_053392.1, read as the reverse complement.
GGAGTGATGGTTTGTCCAAGGATGGTGGGTGGCGTGCATGTCGTGCTAGGGTTTTTATTTTGGTTTGCATGGAAGAAAAGGAGTTCTGTTTTGGAACCGTTAAGTTTAAGAGAACTCTCAGTCATCCAATCGTCGATCGATGAGAGGCAGATTTCCAGGGCGTGGTATTGGTCTTTTTTGTTGGTAATGCGTAGGTAAAATTGGGTGTCATCAGCGTATGAATGATAGAGCAGGTCCTGATTGCTGATGATTTTAAGGAGAGGTCGGAGGTAGATGTTGAAGAGCACGGGCGACAGGGGTGATCCTTGAGGGACTCCGCATGTGATTTTACGTGCTTCTGAGGTGAAGGCTCCTAGTTTCACTTTCTGGGTTTGGTTCTCCAGGAAGGATGCGAACCAGGATAGGTCAGAGTCTGCGACTCCGGCTACTTCTGTGAGACGAGTGAGCAGGGTTTGGTGGTCCACTGTGTCGAAAGCTGCGCTGAGGTCCAGCAGCACCAGGAGACATGATTCTCCTTCATCTGCTGCTTCGATGGCATCATCACAGATTTTGAGGAGCGCCGTTTCTGTCCTGTGGCCAGGGCGGATTGAAGTGGGTCCAAGAGTTTGTGGGTATCCAGATTGGGTTGTAGCTGTTGTACTATTGCTTTCTCGATAATCTTGGAGATGGTGTTAAGGCTTGTGACCGGTCTGCGGTGATTTGGGTCTTTGGGGTCGTGATTGGGCTTCTTTAGGAGGGGTTTGATTATGCCTTGCTTGAGGGAGATCGGGACTATTCCTTCTTTGAGTGACTGGTTTATGAGGTGTGTTATGGTGGGTGCCAGAATGTCAGTGCATTCTTTCAAAAGTTTTGTGGGAATAATGTCATTTGGGGATGTGCTGTCTCGGAGGCTTCTGATAATGGTTTGGCTAATGCAGGCGGTGGCGATGGGGTCCTGGGAGGAATTGGGCCAAAGGTTGAAGTCCCCCAGTAGCAGGAGGTTTTTGGTTTTCAAAGTGAGTGAAGAGATGAATTCCGTGAGGGGTGTGAGGAGGTGTGTCTTCAGTCCCGGTGGTCTGTAGCATAGTAATATGTGGATGGTGTCCTGAGGTGTTGTTTGGAGTTGGAGTGTAAGTGTTTCCATAAATGGCAATGTGCTCTGTAGAGTTGGTTTGGTGAGGATAAGATGGGATTTGTAAATCACCGCTAGGCCGCCTCCTCTTTGACCGACTCTATGCTCAGTTAGGATGGAGTAGTTCTTCGGCACTAGTTCTTCTAAAATGGTGTTACAGTCCGGCGTTAGCCAGCTTTCTGTGATAAAGAGACAGTCCGTATTGTGTTGAGTGATAAAGTCGTGGATTTCGTGTTTGTGCTTTACTGCTGATCTGGTGTTGATTAGGGCGCATGATAGGTGTTGTACTGGAAGTGGTGTGGTCCTGTTTTGGGTTGGTAGTTGCAAGTTAGCTCTTAGAGGTTGTTCTTTCCGTAGTATTGTTTGGGAGGTGGTTGGAAGTGGTGTAGTAGTTTTCCTTAGGCTGAGGAGAGTGCTAGATGAGTATTTGATGGTGCGCATGATGGGTAAGCGCTCTGTACTGAGGAAGATAGTGCTCTGTGCTTTCTGATCCTTCTCCATCCAATCCTTTAGTGGTGGGTCTGGTTTATATTCTTGTGTGTATTTCCACATGCCTCTTATTTGAAGCATATTCACTTTGAATTTCCAGGATTGGTAGTTCTGGTTAGTAAGGACTGGCACTGTGAATGTCACTGAGCTGCTGCTGGTGGCCATCTTTGCTCAGTGTTGTCCTTTTGTATGCTATGTGCTTGTGTGTGGTCCTGGGCCCATAACCTGTTGGCAGTAGATTAATCAGGTCTCCATCAGGCATAGCATGAGGAACAACAGGGTTATTCAGAAATTACAGAACAACATATGAATATAACTTTTAATAAGATCAGAATCTCAGCACATCTGCTTCTGGCTTTCTTCTCTCTCAGCTCTCTCTCTCTCTGTACATGTGCAGCAAGTCTCTGTCCCTTCCTGCCTTTTCTTTTTAGCAGAACTTTATTAAAAACATAACACTGTGTCTGAAAACAAGCAATTCCATAATGTAGTTGTAGCAGTACACAAAATAATGAGCATTATTCCAACACCTGTGTGTACTTTATCCCATATCCAGGAAAAGCACTTTTATTCTGCTGAAAAACAGCTCCCAAGTGCCCAACTGGGCGGGCTTTGCTGTTCAATTGTCCCAACTCCTCCCCTAACCTCCCAAGACTTCCTTCCCTCTCCCTGCGCAGCACAAGCCCCGTGGACGAGATTCTGAGATGATACGCTGTGACGTCAGGGGAGAAAGCCGTAGTAGGATTGGGAAGAACCTAAAAATTGGGAAAAGCGGTGGCCTTGCACAATTTGAACAGCAAACCCCACCCAGCTTGGGAACTTGGGAGCTGTTTTCCAGCAAAATAATAGCACTTTTTCTGGACATGGAATAAAGACACAAAGTGCACACAGGTATGTATGGAATGCATTTTAAATCTTCTGTGGGGCAATACTGTACTGTTAAACCACTTTTCTTAAGTTATAAGAGGGGCAGAAAATGTAAGAGTTGCAACAGTTTTGCACAAAATGCTCCAAAAACCTGGTGTAAACCCTTTGTAAATGACTCCATCCTCTATTGTGACGAGAAAACATAGTACAGCCTATAAATACAGAAACAAAACAACTGAACACAGTCTTTAAATACAGCATCACAATAGAACAAAGCCAAGAAATATACCGGTACATACCATTATCACAAGAGAATAAAGTGTTTAAATACATTTAGGGTCCTATTACACCTGTAGATGAAGCAGGCAATTGTCGTGAAGGAGAATTCTTTCCCAGCAATAGCCTGCTCGCTAGCGGAGCAGACTGCTGCTATTACATGCAGTGATCTCCTCCTCAGTATGGGGACAAGCGATCGCTATGCCATTGCTCGTCCCATAATCACTGTTTGCCAGCGGCCTGTAATTAAACAAGGATTTTTAAACCTGCTAAAAGATTCCAATTACCCAATTGCTCATTCATCTATTAGAGATATCCAGCACAACATGAAAGTACCAGTCACTCAGTTAGGGCTCATGCAGACGAACGTATTTTCTTTCCATGTCCGTTCCGTTTTTTGTTTTTTTTAGGACCGTATGCGGAACAATTCACTTCAATGGGTCCTCAAAAAAAGGAAGTTACTCCGTGTGCATTCCGTTTCCATATTTCCGTATTTCCATTCCGCAAAAAAAATAGAACATGTCCTATTATTGTCCGGATTATGGACAAGGATAGTACTGTTCTATGAAGGGCCAGCTGTTCCGTTCCGCAAAATACAAAATGCACACGGATGTCATCAGTATTTTTTTTGCAGGTCCGTTTTTTGCAGACCACAAAATACATACAGTCGTGTGCATGAGCCCTTAGAAAAACAGTTAACCCTTTGTAACAAAATGGCTGAATAAATCGAAAATTTGTTTTTTTTTTGTCAAAAATGAGTAAAATGCATTCATAAACAAAAAAATGCCTCCAAAGGTATACATAGCCTTTAAGTCAGACTATAGCTACACACAAACATGTTAGTATATGAATTATGAAGGGAGTAAAACACAGCCCATACAGACATACTGTATGTTCATTTATGACATGACCGTAGACCACAGACTATTGTCATGTAATAAATTTATAAAAAGCTACTGTGTCATCAGAATATAAAACAGTAATGCATTATTGTGACATCATTATGAGAGAGCACAGCTCCACTGTTGTGCAGGGGTGGGATTCAAATTTTTAACCACAGGTTCCCTACTCAACGGCAGGCATGCAGCGTCACGACACATGTTTATATATACATACACAATATATATGCAACTCACATACACATAAATACACCATATAAATGGTACACATACATAAATACACCACATATACACTACACACACATACCACCCAACTTTCAAAAAGCCAAGTAGCTAAAATATCATATAAGTTTTTTAAAGCTCTGGCCCACAACTCTAACTCCACATAATGTCTCTATTGTGCCCCCCACACTGTAGTTATGCCAGATCTGGGATGGTTGGGAGGTATGCATACATAAACAGACTATATAGACACTACACTCACATAATCGCATATACAATATACACCATACAGTATATAAATGACCCCTAGGCTACACTTACAGTAGATTTACCTACACCATATACATTTCATTCACATATGTACCAAGCACTAAAGACATATTTGCATGCACATTATATTCAGTGCTATCCAGAATACAGCGCCACATACCTCTTACATCCAGTGACTTCTCCTCTGATGTAGATGTTCTCTTTCCTCATCTTCTCCTTTCAGACCAGACCGCCATGATAATTTTACCCATCTCTCGACAAAAAAATGTTAGGTTACTACTTCTCCATCCTCCTACCTTCTGAACAACTCATCCTGCCACATTTAATACTGTTCCTGCTGTGCTCCCCAATACTATACTACAGAAACTGTACACCTGAAAATGCCAGTACAACACAGATTGTGCCCCCAGTACTATGCCCGCTGTGTTCCCCAATACTAAACAGCAGAAACAGATAAACCCCCTGATAACACTAGTACCACACAGATAGTGCCCTTCAATAATTATTGGCAGACACTGCCCTGCAAATAACTGCGCCCAGCAAATAGTGCCCCTGACCATAAAAGTGTAAAACATTATGTCCCCCTGTTACTACTTGGGGACTATGGGGAACATGGTTACTATTATGGGTACTATGGGAGCATTATTACTTCTGGGGCACAGTGGGAACATTATTACTACTAAGTGCACTCTGGCAGAGAATTATTACTATTGGTGAAACTTTGGAGCAGTATTACTGTGGGGGGCAAACTAGCCTCTTAAAATGAGCACCAGTACAAAGATAGATCATCAGCTTCTGATCGGCGGGGGTTCGACACCCGGGACCCCCGCCGATCAGCTGTTTGAGAAGACAGAGGCGCTCCAGTAGCGCAGCGGCCTTCTCACTGTTTACCGCCGGCCCACTGACGTCACGACTAGTATCAAGTAGCGTGGGCGGAGCTAAGCTCTGTGGAGCTTAGCCCCGCCCACGCTAGTTGATACTAGTCGTGACGTCAGTGGGCCGGCGGTAAACAGTGAGAAGGCCGCGGCGCTGCTGGAGTGGCACTGCCTTCTCAAACAGCTGATTGGCGGGGGTCCTGAGTGTCGGACCTCCGCCGATCAAAAGCTGATGATCTATCCAGAGGATAGATCATCAGTTAAAACAAAGTGCAGAACCCCTTTAACTGTGGAGCTTTTTTCGTGAAGATTACATCAGGAAAAGTGGACAGGGGCTGTTATACTAATATACTGTAAGCTACTGTATACTGTGGGGTGCTATACTGCTCTACTGTATACTATGGGGTGCTGTATACTGTGGGGTGCTATACTGCTCTACTGTATACTGTGGGGTGCTATACTGCTCTACTGTATACTGTGGGGTGCTATACTGCTTTACTGTATACCTGGGGTGCTGTATACTGTGAGGTGCTGTATACTGTGGGAGCTGTATATTGTGGAGTGCTATACTGCTCTGCTGTATACTGTGGGGTGCTATACTGCTCTACTGTATACTGTGGGGTGCTATACTGCTTTACTGTATACCTGGGGTGCTGTATACTGTGTGGTGCTGTATTCTGTATAATTTGGGGTGCTGTATACTGTGAGGTGCTGTATACCGTGAGGTGCTGTATACTGTGGGGAGCTGTATATTGTGGAGTGCTATATTGCTCTACTGTATACTGTGGGGTGCTGTATACCATTGGGTTGCTGTATACTGTTGGGTGCTATACTGCTTTACTGTATACTGTGGGGAGCTGTATACTGTGGAGTGCTATACTGCTCTACTGTATATTGTGGGGTGCTGTATACTGTGGGGTGCTGTATACTAGGTGGTGCTATACTGCTCTACTGTATACTGTGGGGTGCTATACTGCTTTACTGTATACTGTGGGCAGCTGTATATTGTGGAGTGCTATACTGCTCTACTGTATAGTGTGGGGTACTGTATATTGTGGGGTGCTATACTGCTCTACTGTATACTGTGAGGTGCTGTATACGGTGGGGTGCTATATATTGTGGAGTGCTATACTGCTCTACTGTATACTATGGGGTGCTGTATACTGTGGGGGGCTGTATATTGTGGGGTGCTATACTGCTCTACTGTATACTGTGGGTGCTGTATACCATTGGGTTGCTGTATACTGTGGGGTGCTATACTGCTTTACTGTATACTGTGGGGTGCTGTATACTGTGGGGTGCTGTATACTGTGAGTTGCTGTATTCTGTATACTGTGGGGTACTGTATTCTGTGAGGTGCTGTATACAATGAGGTGCTGTATACAATGAGGTGCTGTATACTGTGAAGAGCTGTATATTGTTAGGTGCTATACTGCTCTACTGTATACTGTGGGGTGCTGTATACCATTGGGTTTCCGTATACTGTGGGGAGCTGTATATTGTGGTGTGCTATACTGCTCTACTATATACTGTGGGGTACTGTATACTGTATAGTGTGGGGTGCTGTACACTATAAGGTGCTATACTGCATACTGTGGGTTGCTGTATACTATAGGGTGCTATACTGCATACTGTGGGGTGCTGTATACTATAGGGTGCTATACTGCATACTGTTGGGTGCTGGGGTGCACTGTAATGCTAGGGTGAGCCGAGCCGATCTCCTTTCTGCAGAGTGGTGCCCACTTTCAGCCCTGAGCCCACTGCGCAGAGCAATGATCCTGAGCCGCTGGAGTCTTCAGAACTGGAATTATTTACAGTCATTCACTGTACTCTACCAGGTGTGTGGATTTTTTTTTTGTGTGTGTTGTGGTGGAGGCCGTGATTGCATGCTAGGGTGTGGGAATGCGGGATCCAGGGGGCCCAAGTAAATTTTTGCCCAGGGTCCAATCAATATTAAAGACGGCCCTGGTCCCACCCAGTTTCCTAGTAGACATGCAACAATCACTCCCAGGAAATGCAAAGTGCAATGCCAGAAAACCATGCATAATCCGGCAAAGTGCCAACACAGCAATTTAACCTGAATACCAATATAGTATATCTTCCATGTACTTTATCATTTAGCTTTAATAGCCTGCCTACATTCAATATGCTGCCTTTGCCGTTCATAGTGTGTCCCAGGGCTAATGAATGGCAGGAAAAGTCTAAGGCATATTGGCAGACCTTAGACCTTTTACAGGTTGCGGGTGCCCACAGAGAGGGTTTTTTTTTTTTTGTGGGGCCACGGGACAAACATATGGATACAGACAGGGCACAGTGGGCTGTACGCATCTTTTGCTGCCAAAATTGAAATTAATGGGTCTGCATCCTATCTGCAAAATATGTGGATCGGATGCGGACCAAAACTACAGATGTGTGCTTGTGGCCTAATACAGTAGCAGTAAAGTGTATAAGATTAGAAAAATCTTTATGTACACTGCTTTTTCTTAGGTGCAGAAATGAACCTGCTGTGTGGATGTTAACACTTTTAGAACCGAGCCACTTTTCACGTTAAGGCTAGGGCTACACGACGACATGTATCGCGCAACATTTTTTTATAATAATAGTCTATGGAGTCGCACTGCAACATGGATTTTTTGCTACTGTCGTGTCGCAGTCGCAGCATGTCACATGTCGCACTGCGACACCATAGACTATTATAAAAATTGTCGCGCGACACATGTTGTCGTGTAACCCTAGCCTAAATCCCAGGCCGATTTTTGCAAATCTGACGTGTCACTTTATGTGATAATAACTTTGGAACGCTTTTACTTATCCAAGCCATTCTGAGATTGTTTTCTCGTGAAACATTGTACTTCATGATAGTGGTAAATTCAAGTAGTGTTGAGCGTGAATATTCGAATCGCGAATTTTAATAGCAAATATCGCCACTTCGAGAATTCACTAATAATTAGAATATAGTGCTATATATTCGTATTCGCAAATAGCATTGATCGTGAATATTAGAATCGCAAATTTATATTGCGAATATATTACATTGCTGATTTTTACAATCAAGTAAATAATGACTGGAGATCACGAATTCTCGAATTTACAAATTTATGGTGAATATTCGCAAAATATCGCAAATTCGAATATTGCCTATGCCGCTCATCCTTAAATTTGAGTCGATATATTTCATCTTTATTTATAGAATTATTTCAAAATTTTCATTTCTCTACTTTTAAGACAGATATGTCTGCTTTATATTGGCATAATTTTGTAAAAGTCATTTTATTTTTTTAGGATGTTAGAAGGCTTAGAATTTTAGAAGCTAATTTTCAATAATTTCAAAAACCAATTCAAATCACCAATTCAGTTTTAAAGTGATTTTGAGGGGCTTATGTAATGAAAACCACCCATAAATTACCTCATTTTAGAAATGACAGCCCTCAAATTATTCAAAACTGATGGTACAAACTTTGTTAACCTTTGAGGTGTTGAAGGTGAAATTTAAAAGTTTCATTTTTTTTGTAGATTTTTAATGTTAATCAATTATTCCTGCAACACAGTAAGCGTTAACAGCTAAATATATCTCAATATACACTCACCTAAAGAATTATTAGGAACACCATACTAATATGGTGTTGGACCCCATTTTGCCTTCAGAACTGCCTTAATTCTACGTGGCATTGATTCAACAAGGTGCTGATAGCATTCTTTAGAAATGTTGGCCCATATTGATAGGATAGCATCTTGCAGTTGGAGATTTGAGGGATGCACATCCAGGGCACGAAGCTCCCGTTCCACTACATCCCAAAGATGCTCTATTGGGTTGAGATCTGGTGACTGTGGGGGCCATTTTAGTACAGTGAACTCATTGTCATGTTCAAGAAACCAATTTAAAATGATTCGAGCTTTGTGACATGGTGCATTATCCTGCTGGAAGTAGCCATCAGAGGATGGATACATGTTCTCATTCTGTTTATGCCAAATTCGGACTCTACCATTTGAATGTCTCAACAGAAATCGAGACTCATCAGACCAGGCAACATTTTTCCAGTCTTCAACAGTCAAATTTTGGTGAGCTCGTGCAAATTGTAGCCTCTTTTTCCTATTTGTAGTGGAGATGAGTGGTACCCGGTGGGGTCTTCTGCTGTTGTAGCCCATCCGCCTCAAGGTTGTGCGTGTTGTGGCTTCACAAATGCTTTGCTGCATACCTCGGTTGTAACGAGTGGTTATTTCAGTCAACGTTGCTCTTCTATCAGCTTGAATCAGTCGGCCCATTCTCCTCTGACCTCTAGCATCCACAAGGCATTTTTGCCCACAGGACTGGCGCATACTGGATGTTTTTCCCTTTTCACACCATTCTTTGTAAACCCTAGAAATGGTTGTGCGTGAAAATCCCAGTAACTGAGCAGATTGTGAAATACTCAGACCGGCCCGTCTGGCACCAACAACCATGCCACACTCAAAATTGCTTAAATCACCTTTCTTTCCCATTCTGACATTCAGTTTGGAGTTCTGGAGATTGTCTTGACCAGGACCACACCCCTAAATGCATTGAAGCAAATGCCATGTGATTGGTTGACTAGATAATTGCATTAATGAGAAATAGAACAGGTGTTCCTAATAATTCTTTAGGTGAGCGTACATTACTCTGATTCTGCAGTTTACAGAAATATCCCATATGTGGTGGTAAACTGTTCTATGGGCACGTGGCAGTGGTCAGAAGGAAAGGAGCCCCATATGGTTTTTGGAGGCAGATTTTGCTGTTTTTGGGCACCATTTTGTATTTGAAGAGACCCTGACGTACCCCTACAATGGAAACCCTCAAAAAGTGACCCCATTTTGGAAACTGCACTCCTCAAATTTATTAAGGGGTGTACTGAGCACTTTGACCCCTAAGCGCTTTACGGAATTTGGAAACACTTGACTGTGAAAATCAAAAGTTTTATTTCTTCCAATAAAATATTGCTTTAGCTTTAACAGGAGAAAAATCACAGCATAATTTTTTACCCATTTTCTTCTGAATACAGCAACACCCCATATGTGGTGGTAAACTGCTGTGGGGGCACATGCCAGGACTCTAAGTAAGGCGCACCATATGGCTTTTGCAGCGCAGATTTTGATGGATTGGTTTACGGGTGCCACTGGTTTATACTTTTTAGTGATTGTCTTATGTGGGGGTTCATTTTTTGCAGGATGAGGTGAAGTTTTAATTGGTTCCATTTTGGGGTATATATGACTTTTTGATCACTCGATATTATGCATTTTGTAAGGCGAGGTGACAAAAAAATGACTGTTCTGGCAGTTTTTATTTATTTTATTTTTACAGTGTTCACATGAGTAAATCATGTGATATTTTTATAGAGCAGGTTGTTACGGACACGGAGATACCCAGTGAAAGGATTTTTGAATGGCATAAAATCTTGTTTTTGTGTTGCCATGTTCTGAGAGCCATTTTTTTCTGGCAATTGTCTTAGGTAGTGTCTCATTTTTTGCGGGATGAGATGACTGTTTGATTGGTACCATTTTTGGGTACATACGACTTTTTGATCGCTTGGTATTACACTTTTTGTGAGGCAAGCTGACAAAAATGGCTGGTTTGGCATATATTTTTTCACATTTTTTTACAGCCTTCGCCTAACAGGGTATATTGTGATATTTTTATAGAGCAGGTTGTTATGGATACGGCGATAACTAATGTGTCTATTATTTTTAAGTTTTAAAAAGTAAAAGCATTTTTGAACAGAATAAAATCTTGTTTTTATATTACCATTTTCTGAGAGCCATATTTTAATTTTTCGGGCGATTATCTTAGATAGGGGATGATTTTTTGCGGGATGAGATGACAATTTGATTGGTATCATTTTGGGCTACATACGCCTTTTTGATCACTTGGTATTACATTTTTTGTCAGGCAAGGTGACCAGAAAATGGCACTGTTTTTTATTTTTTTTTACGGCGTTCACCTGATGGGTTGGATCATGTGATATTTTAGAGCTGGTATTTTTTTACAATTATTTACTTGAAACTTTTACATTTTTACATATTTTTTGTCCCATTATGGGACTTCTGCTTTTGGGGGTATGATCTGTATTGTAATGCATTGGCTGTAAGTGTATTACACAAAGTAACACACTTACAGCCTGCTTGCCTGTGAATTCCTGGGGGCTGGATCTCATAGGCATACATGTAAGGCAGCCACGTGCCTATGGAAGGCATCGGGCTGCATTTCCAGCCATCGGGTACCCGTCACCGCAGCGCGGGGACCCACCAGGGATACTGCACATGCTGCGGTCTGCGCTGACCGCGACATTACGAGGGTTAATGTTTTCACCGATGCCGTCGCATACAGCAGGGGCCCGGCTATCTGTGACTGCCGGACCCCTGCCGCTGATCGGGCGGGCTCAGTTCCTGTACAGCGCTGGGCTTTAGGACACAATCCCCAGCTCTACGGCGTTGGTATCCTATGGGTTAAAATATTCAGTATGTCAATTGTTGTGTTTTTCTTGTGTGGATTTCTCCCTATTTCTACACTATTGTGATATCATAATTCCAAAGAGAGCAGTATTGTGACTAGAGATGAGCGAATCGAAGTTGACGAAGTGGAGTTCAATCCGAATTTTAGGAAAAATTTGATTTGCACAGAAGCCGAATTTTCTCACGCTTCATGGTAACGAATCACATTTTTTCCTAAAATGGCTGCTGTACATTAGGATATGGAGCAAAGAACTCTGGGAATGAGGGATCACCCACAATGCCAAGCATGCAGCCAATCAGCAGCCAGCCAGCTCCTGTGATGTCACAGCCCTATAAATAGCCTCAGCCATCTTGGATTCTGAAATCTTCCAGTGTACTTAGTGCAGGGAGAGATGTGACAGGTGCTAGGGACAGTGCTAGGAAATACTTTATTGTGCTGAAAAAATGATTTAGAAGTTCACGGAAAGATCATTCATAGTGTAGGGAAAGGATAGGAAGGCATTATCTACACTATAAAAGGAGAATAGGGTCCAATAGGAGATTGTACTGTCTGGGTAATAGGAGCGATTCTATTACACCTTGCTGCACTAACTGGGGATCCAAATTTCACTAAACAATAGCTCAGTAATTCCAGCAAACCTTGCTTGTTATTGTTGTGCAAGTGCTGTGTGATACTAGCCGTTCTGCGGTGAATTTTGATTGTTATACTTTTTTTTGGGGGTGTATTAATAGGAAAAATAATACGTCTTAATTGCAGTTCTGCGGTGAAGATGCATTGTACTACAGCCTTTTTTGGGGTGTATTTTAATTGAATTCTTTTATTATACAGTATGTCAGACAGACAAGTGACAGGCCCTTCAAAGGGAACGGGCAGTGGCCAAAATGTTTCTGTTGCAGGGAGAAGTAGCAGCAGAAGAAGGGGGGGGGGGTGGCAGCAGGAGTCGCAGCAAAAGGCCTGAGCTCCCGGTGTCATCTAGCGGTCGTGTCTTGACCAGCAAACCAGCGGTGCTTGAATGGTTGATTCGGTCTTCGACTTTGTCACAAGTGACATCGGACACCCCCAGCCAAGGGTCGGTGGGTTCCTCTGGCACGACGCTTGGCTTGGCATGGCCCAGGAGCAGGCCCTGTGCCCCCAACTGTCCTCAATCTGCCTCTGTCATTTTTTGTTCCCTCAGCGCGAGAAGTATTATATGCTGTAGGCTCGGCTCCACTTTTCAGCTAGGACGAGCTACTAGAGGACAGTCAGCAGCTACTGCGCAGCCAAGATCTGGAGGAGACATCCGTGTCTTCCTCTGGTAGGTAAGCAAGTAGTGATGATGAGAATCACGTGGGAGCAGGTGTTACCAGCGGTCAGGTGTTGGGGGGCATCAGTGACATGCAGACAGTTGCGGATGATGATGATGTAGCCAATCGCATTTGGAAGCGGGGTGAAGAAGGGGCTTCATCATCATCAGGAGAAGAGGGTGGCAGCTTGCGTGTGAGGCAGCGGCTGAGCCAGCAAGGTGGTAGCGTGGCTATGAGTCAGCAGGGTGGCAGCAGTGGGAGGTCGGGAGCCAAACGTGTCCGGGGGTAGACCACCAGCTTTGCAGGAGCCTGCATGATCGTAAAGTAGGGGTTCACGAAGGCAGCAGTAGCAGGCAGTCAGTGCAGAGTGCTGGGGGGAAAATGGCATGCTTGGTGGTGTGGCAGTTTTTAGTCAAGCCGCCGGAGGAGGTGAACATGGCCATTTGCCGATGTTGGCACCACAGCCCTGCGTCAACACATGCAGAGTCAGCATAAAGTGGTCCAGCCTGCCGCAGCAACCGCTGCATCACCCAGTGGCACGCACCCGATTTCATATAGTCAAGGCTCCACCACCTAAGCTGAAGGGAGCTGCCTGTCCTACCCATTATCTACTGGTCCTGATGCTCCTCATCCTCCTACTCCTCATCAGTCATTTCATCAGCAATCGAACACTGAAGCAATTGCCAAGAGACAACAGTATGCGTGCACTCATCCAACGGCGCATAAGCTGAATGTGCTCTTGGCCAAGTTGATGGTGCTGCAGTCCCTCCCTTTCCAAGTGGTGGACTCTGCACCTTTCACAGAACTGATGGCTTGTGCCGAGGTGGAGAGTCTCAAGCCGTCATTTCTTTGTGAAAAAGGCAGTACCAGCCCTGCACACATATGTAGAACTTAAGGTGGGCCAGTCCTTGAGCCTGTCGGTATCTGCCAAAGTGCACGGCAGCACCGTCGTGTGGAGCTGTAACTACGGTCAAGGACAATATATGCCATTTACAGCCCACTGGGTAAATGTGGTTCCTGCCCAGCCACACCAGCAACGTGGCCAGGTGACGCTGCTTCCGCCTCCACGTTCTCACGCCGTTGGTCCTGCGACAATGTCCGCCTCTGCCTCTTCATCCTCCACCATGTCCTCAGCCTCCACTACAGGGACAATTCGCAGTGCTCCTCCAGCATACCACATGTGCTGGGCACGACGGTGTCACACTGTTATGCACCTAGTTTGCCTGGGCAAACTGAGTCACACGGGAGGAACTGCTCTGCATCCTTTATCAAGAAATAGAATCCTGGCTTTCTCCTCGTCAACTCAAAATCGGAACTATGGTGACCGACAATGGGAAAACCATGGTGTCGGCGCTGCGTCAAGGAGGGCTGAGCCATGCGCCCTGCATGGCGCACGTGATTAATCTGGTTGTAAAGCGGTTCCTGAAGTCTTCACCCCATTTGCAAGACATCCTGAAAATGGCCAGGAAACTTTGCATGCACTTCCGCCACTCGTACACTGCAAAGCACACCCTCCTTGAGCTGCAGCGGCATCCCCCAACATATGTTGGACCGATTATATGAACAGAGAAAGGCCATAAACAATTTCTTGACGATACAGGCGGACAGAGGTACTCCCCTGTGTAACTTCGATGTTAGCCAGTGGCAGCTCATGTGTGACACCTGCCATTTGCTCGGGCCCTTTGAGGAGGCCACTTTATTTGTCAGTCACCAGGACTACGGGATGAACATCATTCCACTGATTCATGTCCTGGAGCAGATGCTGCTAAATCTGGCTGGCCAGGAAACAGAAGACGTGGCAACTACATCTCACGGTCACATGAGCCCTGTGGGGGCTGAACTAGAGGAGGAGGACATTCCAGCACAAGCAATGTGCATTGAAATGGGTGTTTTTTTCTACACAGGAGACAGGAAAAGAGGAGCAGGAGCAGCCGGAGGAGATACACGGCGATGAGGAAGACGAGGCAGATGACCCAGACACACCGTAGCAGTATGCAGTGGAGATGGAGGCAGGGAGTCCCTCCGAGTCACTTGCACAAATGGCCCGTTGCATGCTCAGTTGTTTGCGTAGTGACAGCCAAATCGTCACCATTCAGCGGAGGGATGACTACTGGCATGTTAGACGCTTGCTACTGTTCCAAAATGGGGGCCTTTTTTACACCCGCTGAGAGGGAGGACAAACTGAACTACTATCGAGACATCCTATGTAGTCAGTTGGCCGCTGCCTATGTGCGCCATCACCCATTCTCACGTAGGTCTGACCGGGGGGCCCTCTGCGCTTACATTCTACTGCCATGGATGCTGGGGGGGGTGCTGGGTAAGGAGCAGTACCAGCTCTATCAGCAGCAACTTAGGTCTAGAGTCGCTGATGAGCAGTTTTCTTCACCCGCCTACTGAAGAAACTACTCACCAGCAGCAACAGCTAGACATAGAGCAGAACCTGAACCTGCTGGTTGTGGCATATTTGGAGTGTACCCTGCCACCCCACATCGAAGATACCCTGAACTACTGGGCAGCAAACTCGATTTGTGGCCCCAACTGGCCGAGTTTGCCCTGGAAAAGCTTTCCTGCCCGGCCAGCAGTCTGGCATAAGAGCGGGTGTTTAGTGTGGCAGGGGCCATAATTATGCCAAGGAGAACTCGTCTGTCCACCCAAAATGTGGAGAAACTAACCTTTGTGAAGATGAATCAGACGTCGATCAGGCAGGATTTCCACACACCAGTGCCTGATGCATCAGACTAGATCATCCATGGTGCAACACCTAAACTTTGTCAAAAGAGACCTGTTTCTTCTGGCGACCTGCTTCAGCTACTATTCTGATGCTGCCACCTGCCTGATGCCACACACCTGGCTGGTGCTCCTACTGCTACCCACCATCTTTAGTTGGTACTGGTATTGCCCCCCACTTCACCATTATGTCACTGGGCCACTCTGTGGTCTCCTCATGCTGCTGCCAGCTCACCACTCTGTGGTCTCCTCATGTTGCTGCTACCTCAACACTCTGTCATTAGGCCACTCTGTGGTTTCTTCATGCTGCTCCAGCTCACCACTATGTCACTGGGCCACTCTGTGGTCTCCTCATGCTGCTGCCTCCTCACCACTCTGGTCTCCTCATGCTGCTGCTACCTCAACACTCTATCATTAGGCCACTCTGTGGTCTCCTCACCACTATGTCACTGGGTTAGTCATAAGGAAAAAAAGGCTTGAGAAAGACCATTACGGTCGAAACGTCACATTTTTTGCTGGTAAAATAAATTCCAAAAAATTGAAGACAAGTGAGTGCTGTGGTTTCTACATATACGTCACTATGTCACTGGGCCACTGTGGTCTCTTTATTCTGCTGCCACCTCACCACTCTGTGGTCTCCTCATTCTGCTGCCAGCTAACCACTCTGTGGTCTACTCATGCTGCTGCTAGCTCACCACTATGTCACTAGGCCACTCTATAGTCTTTTCATGCTCCTGCCAGCTCACCACTATGTCACTAAGCCACTCTTTGATCTCTTCATGCTGCTGCCAGCTCAGCACTATGTCACTGGACCACTCTGTGATCTCCTCATGCTTCTATCCGCTCATCCGCTCACCAATATGTCACTGGGCCACTGTGTGGTCTCCTCATGCTGCCACCTCAACACTTTGTCACTGTTCCACTCTGTAGTCTCCTCATGCTCTACTTGTATAAGCGTTTAAAGGAACAGGTTGTGTAGAAATCTACATGGAATCAGCTGACGATGGTGAGTGTGCTCTTTCACGCTATAGTAGGATCTTGGTCCTCTGCACAGTTCTTCATACCTGGCGCTATCTTTGGCCTGTAAGGCTGAGTCAGGGGCGGATTAAGTGCATGATAGGCCTGGGGCTGTCTACCCAACTCGGGCCTCTCCCTCCATTTTAGTTTAATTTTTTTTCTGTATGAAGAGGCTGCGGTGCTTCATGAGCACCACAGTCTCTTCCTAGGCCATATCATATCACATTCATCATTCACGTGGCCAATGTGCAGCTCAGTCCCATCCAAGTGATTGGCTCTGAGCTACAATACCAAGCACAGTGCTATCAAATAGACAGTGCTGTCCTTGGTAAGGAGCAAAGAGGCTGCAGTGCTCAATGGGATATCGCAGTTTCCTCAAACAGCTAATTGGCAGGGTGCTAGAAGTCGGACCCTCACCATCTCATAACAGATGTCATAGATGTTACCTGCAGTCCTATGTAACACCCCACATAACACAGTGAATTATTGTGTTATGTGGGGTGTTACATAGGACTGCAGGGAATATATACTATGGTACATTTTCTGTATACAGAAAGTTATTACTGTTATCTGGGCTGTTACATAGGACTGCAGGTGACATCTACAAATTAAAATTTTAGTTGCCAAATTTAAAATATATATGATTATGAAAAAGTCAGCCAGTAGTGAGCCAGCTCTACATATAGGAGAATACAGCACCACATACCTCTGACATCCAGTGACATCTCCTGTCAAGTAGACCTTCTCTTTCATGTTCTCCTTCATTTGACCCAGACTGCCATGACAAATTCTTTCAGCCGCATCTCGTCTCTACAGAGTTTGTTACACAGACAAGTTAGATTTCTCATAATTGGGGTCATTTATCAAACTGGTGTAAAGTAGGACTTTCTTAGTTTCCCATTGCAACCAATCAGATTCCACCTTTCATTTCCCAAAGGAGCTGTCAAAAATGAAAGGTGGAATCTGATTGCTTGCTATGGGCTACTAACCCAGTTCTACTTTACACCAGTTTGATAAATTATCCCAAAGGTCCCTATAGTGTCTACAGCAATTATAATGCCCCCTAGAGTGCCCCCAGTAATAATAACATCCTATATTGGGCTCCAGGTAATAATGCCTGTATAGTGTCCCCAAAAATAATGTCCCCTAATATGTCCCTACAATAGACATGCCCCTACAGTGCCTCCCCAATAGAAACACCCCCACACTGCCCCCATATAATAATTTCCCCCACACTGCCCCCATGAAGTAATTTTTCTCCACACTGCCCCATGAAGTAATTTTTCTCCACACTGCCCCCATGAAGTAATTTTTCCCCACACTGCCCCCATGAAGTAATTTGCCCCACACTGCCCCCATGAAGTAATTTGCCCACCACACTGCCCTCCCATGAAATAATTTGCCCCATGTAATAATCTGCGCCCACACTGCCTCAATGTAATCATTTGCCCCCAGAGTAATATGTCCTGCTCTGCACGCCAAAGTTGGCACAAAAAACAAACAAAAACAAAATAAAACAAATAACAGCTAATATTTACCTGTGTCTGGGATGGTGAGGCAGGCCGCAGGCGAGCATACTTAATTGTCCTGCGTGCCGGTGCAGGCGCGCGATGATGTCATCGCGCACGACTACGCCGGGATTATGCTACCACATATGCCTCAGGCCTACTAGGCCCGAAACCCTGAAGCCTATGGCGGTGATCGGCAGGGCAGGGAACTATGCACTCCCGTCCCCTGCCGCAGTATGTGGAAGTTCGGGTCGGCGTTGGGCACCCCAGTGATGCCGAGCGCCCCTATGTTAATCCACTATTGGGCTAAGTTCACACTTGAGTTATTTGGTCAGTTTTGGCCCTGTGACTGTCCAAATGTCACGAATACAGGGGGGGGGGACACACAGAACTAGGCCTCAAGGCTAGGGAAAGGAAAAAAGGTCACCTTCTAGGAAGCCCCGAAACCTGGCCCTGACTCCTGTCAGTATGTATAGACCCTGAAGGTGGGAAAATACATACGCCAGAACCTAGACCCTAGGAGCCCTAAAATGCCCTAGGTAGTGGCAGGGAATGAGACTACTGGTTTCTTCCCAGGTGAATGAACCAGATCCTCCCTGAGGCCTAGTAACAACAAGCACAGGGAAAACAACCAAATACAATGAGCAGAACAACTTATCTTATTGAAAACTCTTCCAAATCCAAGCAGAGAATATCAACCGCATGGTATGAAGTGTGAGACCAAACTAAGTAGGGAATGCAGTAATGACCACGGACTGCACCCGACAAGAGGTTTGGTCATTACCAAAGCACAACACTGAGAATCAAGAGACTGTCAGTTAACCTCACGTGCAGTCAGTCTCTCCGATCTTCTAACCTTTCTCACAGAAGGTACCGCAGTGATTCTAAGAGCGACGCCTGTCATCAGCATGTCATACAGTATTGTTTCACTACCACAGCAGACTCCCTATGCGTGTTACTGCACGGCACAGTATTCTACACCACTATAAAGGCTCTCTCCAGCTAGGAAGAAGCTGTTTTTTTATGAGATTTGCTTATCTCTAATTGTGACGGCCACATAATACAGTAGACTGCCTTGTGGTAGGCAGGGGATTTCACTTTCTTTTCCTTCTCTGAATGTTGAAATATGCTGGTCTCTTTAGTTTACTTACACCGCCTTAACTTTTTAAATGTTTTGTCACGTCATTGAAGAAATTATACAAACAAAGTCAACATGTGTAACTCTGACGCAAATGTCTGTTCCTACAGCCAAAATACTTGATTACAAGGGGAACAAAAACTTATCCAGTTCAGCAGTGCTATTAATTTTAAAACAGTTGAGACAAATAATTTGGATAGGGGTAAACTAACTAATTGGAGGAGGTCTGACGCTAGGATATTCACTGATCCCTAGAATGAGCATCCCATTCCTGTTGTCCTGATGGAATCCCAGATATGCGCCCTACTGCTCCATTCATTCTATTTGCAGTGGTCAAAGATGGTACAATACTTAGCTATTTCCAACACTCGTATAGAGAATGACTGGAGCAGCAGGGCACATGCTTGACCAGCCTCTCCATCAGGACAAATGGGACCATTGTTTCCAGCATCGGTAGCAGTCAGAACCACATCGATCAGGTAGTTATCTCCTATTTCCCTAATGCCTCCACACTGGCACTGATAGGAGCTTTATCCCGCCTCCCAGGGACAGGAAACAGCAGAAGCCAAATAAAAAGACAACCTACTCCAGTTGTCGTTTACTGTCCCTCAGGACGGGTGGAAGCTTGGCCAGTGCGCTGGCTGAAGATTTAGTGCGCTCAGACTAGGATCCTTCCCCTTCTTGGGAGGGCTGAGCGGGGGACAGAGGCTCCGGGTGGAGCGTGGACTCTCCTTCTCTGTCCCTAGGTATAAATCCCGCGCTGGGCTTCCCGGGCTGTACCTACCGCCAAGTAGAGGGGATCGAAGCCTCGCGCGTCTCGCAGAAGGAATCCTCTGTGGGAAGGAGGATTCCTGAGACATGGCATTGCCCTTCCTCGTCCGGGTTCGTGCCTCCCTGACGTCATCGCGCATGTCGCGCCGGATGTAGGGGGCATGGCCAGGAGGAAGCGGCGTGCTCTTGGAGTCGATGTGGGGCGGAGCCTATAAGAGCGGGATGCAGAGTTTAAAAGTGGCTCTGCTTTCCCAAGAAGAGGGGTTTTGGCTACAAGGTATTCAGGATGTCCTCCGCTAATGCTAACGCCCCACACAGATCTGCTGATCCCTGCAAGGCCCTCAGCCCGGTAAGAGACCTCCTCCATTTGCAACAGGGGTGCAGTGGGGTTGATGGATGGTATTTCACTTATCCCAAGATCACCACCTGGATGCTGGTGTTAGTTCTTTCTTTGGGTCTAGTTCTAATGTATATACCCTTTAGGTAAAAGAGGCTGGCCCTGCAAAGTCTATGGGTGGTGAATCTACAAAAAAGAAATGTGTGATGTGCAGAAAGAGTCTCCCCCCTACTAAACAAAAAGTCACTATGTCCACGCTTCAAATAAAAAGTGGTAGCGGAAGAGTCTTCGTCATTAATGGAAAACCTTAGAACCCTTATTAGGGACGAGGTCAATTCGGCAATAGACAAACGTATGGCTCCCTCCTCTCCCCAGCCATCTACCTCAAAATCTGTGGATCCTTCCTTGGACATATTCGAGTTGGATGAAGGAGAACTTTTCTCTGGGGACTCGGATTCCTCTGATGATGGCTCTGATCGTCCGTTATGTTCCCCTGATACCGATTTTTTATTAAAAACTATACGGGCAACTATAAAATTAGAAGACGTTAAAGAACCCTTATGCATCCTTGACTAATTGTTTCAAGGCTTGGGAGAAAAGAAAAGACTGGTATAACCTATTCATGATAATATAAAGGATATTATATCTAGGGAATGGAGAGACCCGGAGAAAAGACCCGTTATTTCAAAAGCCTTTAAACGTAAATATCCATTTGCAGATTCAGATTGTGACGCATGGGAAAAAAATCCTAGGATTGATGCCCTGATAGCTAAAATTTCCAAAAAATTCTCCCTCCCCTTTGAGGATATGGGGTTACTGAAGGACCCAATGGACAAAAAATGTGAAGGTGTCCTTAAGAAATCTTGGGAGATGGGGTCTGCTATGTTTAGACCTGCTATCGTGGCCACCTGCGCGGCTAGGTCTCTTTTTGTCTGGATCAATCAGATGGAAAGTCATTTGGCAGCTGGTACCCCCCAGGAAGAAATTATATCCTCTCTTCCGGTTTTAAAACAGGCTTCAAATTTTTTGGCTGATGCTTCTGTGGATTTGGTGAGGCTCTCGGCCTGGTCTACTGCTCTATCAAACGCCACCCGTAGAGCCATATGGTTAAGATCCTGGTCGGGGGATGCGGGTTTAAAGAGTCACCCTTGTGCTATTCCCTGTGAGGGGGATAGACTCTTTGGGTCCGCATTAGACAATATTTTAGAAAAAGCTTCAGACAAGTAAAAGTGGTTTCCATCTGATTGCCAGTTTTTTCAGCAGAGAAAACATTTCTGGTCCCAAGCCACCTTTAAGCCGACTCAAAACAAAAAGAAGTCTTCAAGTAAGTGGCAATCCTCTAGGGGTTGGGGTAGGGGATTCTTCTTCAATCCCGACTCCTCTTCCAAGAAGTCCCAATGACGCCAGAAGTCCGGTAGGGGGCAGGCTTTCAATGTTCAGCCAAGCCTGGGATACTATAGGAGTCTCCCCCTGGGTCCAAAAGCTAATCGGATCAGTTCACAAATTAGAGTTCCGTTCCTTGCTGCCTGCAAGATTCCTTACAAACAAGGTTTTTTCAGATCCTCTCAAACAAGGGGCACTAGAATCAGAAGTCTCTTCCCTGTTAGAAAAACGCGTCATTACAAAGGTTCCGATAGACCAGCAGGGTCAGGATATAATTACTTCAGGGTCTCCCTTATTCCTTATTTAAAAAAACAAGCGGGAAGTTCAGAACAATCTTCAATCTGAAAGACCTAAATCACTTTGTCATTTACAAGAAGTTCAAAATGGAATCAATAAAGTCGGCAGTAAATCTCCTTTTTCAAGATTACTACATGGTAACAGTCGATCTGGCGGATGCATATTATCATGTTTTCATCCACAGCGAGAGTCAAAAATATCTCAGGCTCGCGGTCTACATAAAAGGTGAGCTCAGTCACTTCCAGTATCGGGCCCTACCCTTCAGCCTCTCCAGTGCGCCACGTCTTTTCACGAAGATTATGGCAGATGTAGTGGGTTACTTTAATCTAAAAGTAATAATTGTGGTCCCCTATCTGGACAGCCTTCTAATTGCTGTAGATTCTTATTCTCGTCTGCTGGACCATCTCAGAATTGTAAAAGAGACCCTGGCTTCCTTAGGGTGGATCATCAACCAAGAGAAGTCGAGACAGAAATTATTTTTAGAGGTTCTCCTGGACACCCACCATTTATCTTCATTTCTACCACAAGAGAAGCAAATCGACCTGGTGGCTCGGGTAAAAATCTTATGTTCCGGAAAAACAGCATCAATAAGAGGCATCATGCGTTTGCTGGGACTTTTAACATCAACAATATCCTCTGTGAGTTCGGCCCAGGCCCACACCAGGATCCTGCAGTCTTTCCTCCTTTTATCTTGGGACAAAAAGCAAAGTTCCCTAGAAAAAAGAATAAAGATTCCAGGGCAAGTAAAAAAAAATCCCTAAGTTGGTGGAGGGTGGAGAAACTTCTACAAACAGGGGTGCACTGGTGACAAAAGGATCAGATTACAGTAAACACCGACGCAAGCAGCAAGGGTTGGGGGGCCCATGCTCTGCAGAAGATGGTACAGGGGACATGGAGTTCTCAAGTGTCTTTAGTTTCCTCAAACCTGAGAGAATTGACAGCCGTCTTCCAAGCCTTCCTAAGCTTGAAACCAACTATCCAACACCACCATGTCAAAGTATTCTCGGACAATACAACAACGGTGGCATATCTGAACCGTCAAGGAGGGATGAGGAGCAAGTCGTTAGCGGCTGTCTCAAGGAAAATATTCAAATGGGGAGAAGAGAACCTAAAGTCCATTTCAGCGGTTCACTTAAGAGGAGAAGAAAATATCTTAGTGGATTTTCTCAGCAGACAATCTCTCAGAGAAGGAGAATGGTCGTTAAATCAGAAGATTTTCAGGCAAATCACAGAGAAGTGGGGGCTTCCAGTATTAGATCTGTTCGCATTGAGACAGAACAGGAAAGTAGAAGATTTATACTCCATCTGCCCTCAGGAGAATCTAAATCAGATAGACGCCCTCCCATTACCATGGCCCAGAGGTCTGCTCTACGCATTTCCACCATTCTCTCTGATTGCAAGGACTCTCGCGACAAGGGAACCCTGGTTTCTGCCTCAGATTCCGGATCTCCTCCATCAGGGTCCTGCTCCCAACGTACAGCATCTGCATTTAGTGGCTTGGAGGCTAAATGGAACTTACATAAAGAAAAGGGGTTTTCTGAGGCTTTCATATCTACCCTTCTGCATAGTAGAAAGCAGATCACTTCAAAAATGTATCTACGTACTTGGAATGCATTTTTGTTATTCGCAGTTGGCCGTTGGGATCCTCAATATAGTTTGGATATAAACCTGGTTTTAGAGTTCTTGCAAGCAGGATTCGATAAGGGGGCTTAGAACCAGTATCTTAAAAGTTAAAGTTTCAGCCTTTAGTGCTTTTCTGGATATCAAAGTAGCAGAAATCCCCCTGTTTGGTAGGTTCCTTAAAGGTACAAGCAGGTTACACCCTTCCTTTTTTTGTAAAAGTTCCCCCTTGGGATCTAAACTTGGTCCTCTCGGCTCTAATGTCCATGCCCTTTGAGCCCCTTTCAGAAATATCCCTAAGGTTGTTAACGCAAAAAAAAAACTTTCTTATCGCTATAACAACGACCAGGAGGGTGGGGGAGATCCAGGCTTTTTCCTGTAAACAACCTTGCCTCACAGTTTTGGATGATAGGGTGATTCTTAGACTCTCCCCAGCCTTCTTACCAACGGTGGTCTCTAGTTTTCATTGCCAGCAGGAAATAGTTTTACCATCCTTTTGTGCTTCTCCAGCCTAAGATCAGGAAAATATGTTTCACCATCTAGATGTCAGGCATTGTCTTAGGGCTACAGATTCTTTTAGAAAGTCTGATCATCTTCTTGTCCATTTTCAAGGGAAAAATAGGGGTCTTGGAGCCTCTAAGGCTTCTATAGCCAGGTAGATTAAGCTGACTATCATCCTCTGTTATAAAGAAGGTTTCTCCTCCTTTAGTGTTGAAGGCCCATTCTACGAGGGCTCTGTCCACCTCTTGGGCTGAAAGAGGGGCTGTCTCTATGGATCAGATATGTAGGGCTGCCACATGGTCTAAGGGTACTGTAGTGTCCCACTATGTAAGGGTGTGCACTACACAAGGGTCAATTGGGCCACGTTGTTCTCCACCTCCTGTGGAACATGGTCATTGTATTTTATATGGCATTTTAATGTATATTGTCATGTTATTTAATGCTATCTCCTGTGTACCAGTCCTGTAGGGGTGTAGTTCCTCCTCCTAGACAGTAGAGGGAGCTAGGGAACCCCCTAGTATAAATAGCCAGGTCCAGACCAGAGAGATAGGTCAGTGTGTACAGAAGCCAAGAGTCACCTTAGCCAGACAGTAGCTGAGGTGCAGCTTCTGACATGCAGCTAGATAGCCCAGGCTTCTAGCTTGCCACCAGGAGAAGAGCCTGCCTCCTGAGAAACCTGAAGTTCCCATAACAGAGTACAGTGCAGAGTCATCATTCCAGCTAAACAGAGAGCTGAAGGGCAGAAGGATATACACTCACCTAAAGAATTATTAGGAACACCTGTTCTATTTTTCATTAATGCAATTATCTAGTCAACCAATCACATGGCAGTTGCTTCAATGCATTTAGGGGGGTGGTCCTGGTCAAGACAATCTCCTGAACTCCAAACTGAATGTCAGAATGGGAAAGAAAGATGATTTAAGCAATTTTGAGCGTGGCATGGTTGTTGGTGCCAGACGGGCCGGTCTGAGTATTTCACAATCTGCTCAGTTACTGGGATTTTCACGCACAACCATTTCTAGGGTTTACAAAGAATGGTGTGAAAAGGGAAAAACATCCAGTATGCGGCAGTCCTGTGGGCGAAAATGCCTTGTGGATGCTAGAGGTCAGAGGAGAATGGGCCGACTGATTCAAGCTGATAGAAGAGCAACGTTGACTGAAATATCCACTCGTTACAACCGAGGTATGCAGCAAAGCATTTGTGAAGCCACAACACGCACAACCTTAAGGCAGATGGGCTACAGCAGCAGAAGACCCCACCAGGTACCACTCATCTCCACTACAAATAGTAAAAAGAGGCTACAATTTGCACGAGCTCACCAAAATTTATTTCTGTTGAGACATTCAAATGGTAGAGTCCGAATTTGGCGTAAACAGAATGAGAACATGTATCCATCATGCCTTGTTACCACTGTGCAGGCTGGTGGTGGTGGTGTAATGGTGTGGGGGATGTTTTCTGGGCACACTTTAGGCCCCTTAGTGCCAATTGGGCATCGTTTAAATGCCACGGGCTACCTGAGCATTGTTTCTGACCATGTCCATCCCTTCATGACCACCATGTACCCATCCTCTGATGGCTACTTCCAGCAGGATAATGCACCATGTCACAAAGCTCGAATCATTTCAATCTGGTTTCTTGAAGATGACAATGAGTTCACTGTACTAAAATGGCCCCCACAGTCACCAGATCTCAACCCAATAGAGCATCTTTGGGATGTGGTGGAACGGGAGCTTCGTGCCCTGGATGTGAATCCCTCAAATCTCCATCAACTGCAAGATGCTATCCTATCAATATGGGCCAATATTTCTAAAGAATGCTATCAGCACCTTGTGGAATCAATGCCACGTAGAATTAAGGCAGTTCTGAAGGCAAAAGGGGGTCCAACACCGTATTAGTATGGTGTTCCTAATAATTCTTTAGGTGAGTGCATATACAAAGCAAGGAGATATATACCTGAGGAAGTTTCCCTAACCAAGGATAAAGCCAGCAATAGGGCATACGGACCTTGGGATAAAGACAGACAGGATTCTGAGGAAAAGTGCAGCCTGATCTGTAAGTGTTTAACCCTCTGAGTCTCTTGCAAGAACATTGTGCCTGCCATTGGATGTAAAGCCTGCCTGTTATCATCTTGTACATGTGGAACTGAACAAAGAACTGTAAATAGTTAACTGTTTCAGTAAAAGGAAGTTTTGGTTCACTGCAACTTGTGTTCCTCCATTATTACTTCAACAAATCGGTGTGCCACCGTTACCGGCACTGGCGTCACAAACTTTAAGGGATCTTGCCACAGGCACTTTAAACCTACAACACCTAGGGCACCTCACCTACCATCTGGCTTGGTCCCTATATACAGAGAGTGCCCCAGAGGATGCAAGTGCCAGCCTCTCCATCTCTGCTGTGCGCCTGCCCAGGGTCTTCTATAAACTGTGAGTAACCAAGAGCAACCCTCGTTTTGCCTATTAACCGTGACCTCACCATCGCAATACCCTGCAGGGCTGCGTACTGCAGTACTTTCACACTTGCGGCAGAGTGATCCGGCAAGCAGTTCAGTCGCCGGAACTGCCTGCCGGATCCAGCAACCTACATGCAAGCGGAAAGCATTTGTAGACGGATCCGTCTTACAAATGCATTGCAAGAACGGATCCGTCTCTCCGTTTGTCATCTGGAGAAACGGATCCATTATATATTTTTTTTTCACATTTTTACCAGTCTGCACATGCGCAGACCGGAAGGACAGATCCAGTATTGCGGTATTTGAATGCCGGATCTGGCACTAATACTATGGAAAAAAATGCCGGATCCGGCATTCAGGCAAGTGTTCCGTTTTTTTGACCGGAGATAAAACCACAGCATGCTGCGGTAATATCGCCGTCCTGAACAGTCAAAAAGACTAAACTCAAGACTTCCTGATGCATTCTGAACGGATTGCTTTCCATTCAGAATGCATGGGGATAAACTGATCAGTTCTTTTCCGGTATAGAGCCCCTAGGACGTAACCCTGTGACTTTTTTCAGGCATTATAATCTTGATGTTATGGCTAACCAGGATCTAGCATTTGAACGGAAAGTCCTTTCAGCTGTGGTCCCTCCCTAAAAATTCTCTTTTCTGTTATTCTCCTATCAGTGCCAGTGTGGAGGCGTTAGGGAAAGATGACAATTACTCTTACCGGTAATTTGATTTCCCGTAGCCCCCACAATAGCACTGGGCCTCCCCCCCCAAAAAAAAAAAATCGAAAAATTTAATAAAATATATAAATGTATTTATCGCTTTAGAAGACGCACCTGATTATAAGACGCACCTAGGTTTTTGAGGAGGAAAATAAGAAAAAAATATTTTGAACCAAAAGGTGTGCTTTTGGTGGATTTTGAACTAATGGTCTGGGGATGACACTGTTATGGGGCTCTGTGGATGACGCACTGTTATGGGGGATCTGTGGATGATGCACTGTTATGGGGGATCTGTGGATGACACACTGTTATGGGGGGGAAATCTGTGGATGATGCACTGTTATGGGGGGGATCTATGGATGATGCACTGTTATGGGGGATGTGTGCTGTGACACATAGGGCCATGAGGGGGGCCAGGATAAGATTCTATATGTGTGGATGACACACATATAGCATCTTATGCTGGTCCCCCTCATGACCCTATGTTTCACAGCATTACAGTACTTTATTCTTTGTAAAATCTTTCTTTAATCCTGAATCAATCGCTCTCCTTTTGATAAACTAGCTGACACTGATATATCGCCGGCCGCTATGCTGCACAGTGTGGCCGGCGATACATCAGTTACAGTGTGGGGAGGGAGGAGGGGCTGGAGGCAACTCACAGCGGGGCCTTGTGCAGTCACTGTATTACACTGGGCCCCGCGCACAGAAGTCTCTTTGTATGTAAAATCTTTCATTATTCCTGAATCAATCGCTCTCCTATTGATAAACTAGCCTAATCGCCTGCATCAGTACTCACTATGAATGCAGCGTGCGTTCCGGCCGGCGTGTGACTGACGTCACTCAGTCAGTCACGCTCCTCCCACTTCATTAATGAAGCAGGCGCAGGATGAAGTCATGCGCCGGAGGGACCACACGCTACATTCATAGTGAGTACTGATGCAGGCGATTAGGCTAGTTTATCAAAAGGAGAGCGATTGATTCAGGAATAATGAAAGATTTTACATACAAAGAGACTTCTGTGCGTGGGGCCCGGTGTAATACAGTGACCGGACCGGGCCCCGCTGTGAGTTGCCTCCAGCCCCTCCTCCCTCCCCGCACTGTAACTGATGTATTGCCGGCCACACTGTGCAGCATAGCGGCCGGCTATATATCAGTGTCAGCCCTGTAAAAAAAAGTCAACCATCGTTTTATAAGACGCACTGTCATTTTCCCCCCTCTTTTGGGGGAAAAAAAGTGCGTCTTATAAAGCGAAAAATACGGTATATAGTTTGGTACTACTCAGTTTATTGTATGATGTTCTTTTTATTATGAATTATCTTCGGTTCTCTGTTATTAACTGGTTGGAGGAGGTGTCTTTTTATTTGACTTCCACTGTTTCAGGTCTCTGGGAGGCGGGATCAAGCTCCTATCAGTGCCGTTGTGGAGGCTACAGGAAATCAAATTACCGATAAGAGTAATTGTCAACTTTTGTTGATAGGGGATAACATTAATACTTGGCACGACTGCATTAAGAAAGGAATTTTTAGTTTTTTTTTGCGGTTTCCTCTTATTCTATGTACTAGGGCTGCAACGATTAATCAAAGTTATCGATAATATTCGATAACGCCAATTCGTTGCTATGCGGGGTGGGAGCGGGCAGTCAGGGTCCTTAACCAGCAGTAACTTTTACTTCAACTTTAAATCAGCGTATCTTTACTAACTTACAATAAAGGTCCGGTAACAGGCAGAGCGGGCGGCGGCGTTACATCACTTACTCACGTGACGCGCCTGCTCCGCCTGCTTCATTCATAAAGTGGGCAGAGCAGGCGCGTCACGTGAGTGAGTGACGTTACGCCGCCGCCTGCTCTGCCTGTTACTGGAGCTTCATTGTATTTGTAAGGTAATAAAGATCATAGCGCTGATTTAAAGTTCAAGTAAAAGTTACTGCCAGTTAAGGAATAGTCTGAATACTGATGTGGCCGGTGTATTGGGAGATCTGTGGATGGCACTGTTATGGGGAGGGGGATCTGTGAATGGCACTGTTATGGAGGGGATTTGTGGATGACACTGTTATGGAGGGGATTTGTGGATGACACTGTTATGGAGGGGATTTGTGGATGACACTGTTATGGAGGGGATCTGTGGATGGCACTGTTATGGGGAGGGGGATCTGTGCACTGCTATGGGGAGGGGGATCTGTGGATGGCACTGTTATGGGGAGGGGGATCTGTGGATGGCAGTGTTATGGGGAGGGGGATCAGTGGATGGCAGTGGTACTGTTATGGGGAGGGGATCTGTGGATGGCACTGTTATGGGGGAGATCTGTGGATGACACATATAGCATACGATGCTATATAGTGTTATCCATAGATCCCCGCATAGAAGTGTCATCCACTGATCCCCCTCCCCATAACAGTGCCATCCAAAGATCCCCCTCCCATAACAGTACTATCCACAGATCCCCCTCCCCATAACACTGCCATCCACAGATCCCCCTCCCCATAACACTGCCATCCACAGATCCCCCTCCCATAGCAGTGCACAGATCCCCCTCCCCATTACAGTGCCATCCACAGATCCCCTCCATAACAGTACCATCCACAGATCCCCTCCATAACTGCCATTCACAGATCCCGCTCCCCATAGCAGTGCACAGATCCCCCTCCACACAACACTGCCATCCACAGATCCCCCTCCCATAGCAGTGCACAGATCCCCCTCCCCATTACAGTGCCATCCACAGATCCCCTCCATAACAGTGCCATCCACAGATCCCCTCCATAACTGCCATTCACAGATCCCCCTCCCCATAGCAGTGCACAGATCCCCCTCCCCATAACAGTGCCATCCACAGATCCACTCCATAACAGTACCATCCACAGATCCCCCTCCCCATAACAGTGCCATCCACAGACCCCCCTCCCCATAACAGTGCCATCCACAGATCCCCCTCCCCATAACAGTGCCATCCACAGATACCCTCCATAACAGTGTGTCATCCACAGATCCCCTCCATAACAGTGTGTCATCCACAGATCCCCCATAACAGTGTGTCATCCACAGATCCCCCATAACAGTGTGTCATCCACAGATCCCCCATAACAGTGTGTCATCCACAGATCCCCCATAACAGTGTGTCATCCACAGATCCCCCATAACAGTGTGTCATTCACAGATCCCCCATAACAGTGTGTCATTCACAGATCCCCCATAACAGTGTGTCATTCACAGATCCCCCATAACAGTGTCATCCACAGATTCCCATAACAGTGTCATCCACAGATCCCCCATAACAGTGCCATCTACAGATCCCCCATAATAGTGTCATCCACAGATCCCCATAACAGTGTCATCCACAGATCCCCCATAACTTGTCTTTTTTACATTGTAATGCAAAATTTTAATAATTATGTAACTACTAAATTTGTTTTAATATGGCCTTTGAACATAATTTTTCAAGTAAAATCATATAAACCCTTTTTTTTTTTGTCATTTTGGTGTTTTTTCCCGATTAATCAATGAAATTATCGACAACTAATCGATTATTCAAATAATCGTTAGCTGCAGCCCTACTATGTACTATATAGCAGTCTTCACTTTTAGGCCACCTGCACACGTTGCAGAATATGTGCAGTTTTTCCACGTGGAGTCCCGTGTAGAAAAATTGCATCAAAAGAACTACAGAACTATAGACTAGAAAAGGCTTGGTATTGATAGAGCAGCTTAGCAGTGACTTAACAAGTAGCCATGGGGCTCCATTGAACAAAGACTACTTTCATCTTGTTCGGTCACCTGGATACCAGGAATAATGCACACAATGATGTAACTGTACAGGAATAATGCAGTAATAATGGTATAATATGAACAGTGATGTCACAGTACCGGGATAGTACACCCAAATATGTCATACTACTGCCAAAATGCACACAGTGATGTCACTATACAGGGATAATAAACACAATTATGTCAGAGTGCCAGGATATTTTACTCAGTGATGACACAGTAAATCAATTATACAAACAGTGATAACACAGTACTGGAATAACTTACACTATGATATCATAGAACAGGAAATAAACACCCACAAAAAATCACCATGTACCTATGACCTCACAGCACAGAAAAAATATGATGTCACATCCAGGTACATATAATGCACACATGATGTGCAATGCAGGAATAATGTAATGATGTTGAAGTGCAAGAATAAAGCAGAAGGTGCCACAGGGGTCACATTTAATTTTCCATGCCACTAATTGCACCTTGTCTAAGTGGAGATGTGCCACCCTAGTTGTTGGGCTCTATGGCAGCTGCCATGCCTGCTAATCTGATAATTCCACTAATAAGCCATTACCTGTCCCAGTTCTATCACATTTTAGCTCTTGCTTGTGATTGCTTGCCTGTATAGACCTATTTAATTGGAAATGTGACAAAGTTCTGCATGCTTGTAACTTTCTCCACTCTACAAGACATTGAAGAATAATATGGAAATACAGATCTAATTTAACTATGGAAGATAGCCTTTGTGAAGAACTTGCTTAAATGTCCTTTGTTTTAAGTTGGTCACAGTCATTCCATTGTTGTCAGCAGATTCTGGTGTTTTCAATTTAAAAAGGACCTGTCTCCTCTCCTGATATGTCAATTTTAGTAACATGGGGCCAGTTAGTGTACTGCTCATAATGCCATGTGTTGCACTGCACAAAGATTATTTAACCCCTTCAGGACTCTGCCATGTTTCACCTTAGGCTACTTTCACACTAGCGTTCGAGTGTCTGCTCGTGAGCTCCGTTTGAAGGGGCTCACGAGCGGCCCCGAACGCATCCGTCCAGCCCTAATGCATTCTCAGTGGACGCGGATCCACTGAGAATGCATCCGCCTGCCAGCGCTCAGCCTCCGCTCCGCTCAGTGAGCGAACACCTGAACGCTGCTTGCAGCGTTCGGGTGTCCGCCTGGCCGTGCGGAGGCGAGCGGATCCGTCCAGACTTATAATGGAAGTCAATGGGGACGGATCCGCTTGAAGATGACACCATATGGCTCAATCTTCAAGCGGATCCGTCCCCCATTGACTTTCAATGTAAAGTCTGAACGGATCCGCTCAGGCTACTTTCACACTTAGAAATTTTTCTAAGTTATAATGCAGACGGATCCGTTCTGAACGGATGCAAACGTCTGCATTATAGGAGCGGATCCGCTCCGAACGCTAGTGTGAAAGTATCCTTAACCTGTTACGGACACAGGGTGTACAGGTACGCCCTGATGTTCTGGTACTTAAGAACACAGGGCGTACCAGTATGATCAGAACAAGGTGCCTGCTCAAATCATTGAGCAGGCACCTTGGGTCAATGCCCAGGGGGGTCCTGTGACCCCCACCGTGTCGGCGATCGCAGCAAACCGCAGGTAAATTCAGACCTGCGGTTTGCTGCGTTTCCGGGTTATTCGGGTCTCTGGTGACCCGATAACCCGGAATAGGACGGTGATCGGTGGTGCTATAATACACCACCAATCACCATCCTGCGATCCTGAGAGGTGGCAGGATGGCGGAAGCATGCAAGGAGGAGGTCGCTATCCGTCACGCCACAGAAAGACTTAAACAACATTCAAGTCATTAACCTATCAGCTAAGGTCTTCTCACAATTGCAAATCAATGTACTTGCCAAAGGTTTATCTTTTTCTCCCACAGTGCACTTTGATGTATATCGCACTTTACTTGATGTCAACCGTTTTGCACGCAATCTTACCATTAAAAAACACTTTTCTGATATAGATAATGTTGGTATAGGCTCTGCAGAGGCTGATACAACTCAGTCAAATTTTTCTGTTGATCAGATGTCTTCCTTTTCCTTTCAAGAATTATCACACATTGCCTCTATGCAGACTATGCGTTTTCTCTCTGGGATTGATCCAGAGCCGCAGGTGCACAGTGACTTTGCGAATAATTTTCGCACCTATAACAGAGACTTTTATCCCATTCAGTCACGCACCCCCGCTCTTGATCAATTCCAAGATAATGTAGAACGTGATTTGGTTGAACTTGATAGGGTGTCTCAGAGTAGGGATACAAATGACAGTGAAAATAATCTCATGGCCAGTGAACGCAGAGCGTTAAAAGAATTGAAAAGTATGTCTGACATAATTGTGAGAAAGGCTGATAAGGGGGGAGCGGTGGTTATCTTGGATAGACTCGTGTATGCTGCACAAAATGAGCTTATGCTCTCTGATTCCGCCACCTATACCGGGTTGAAACAGGATCCCACCGCTCCTTTCCAAACCCTTTTGAGGAGTATCTTGGAGGAGGGACTGGATAGTGGATACTTGGACCAAAAACAATTTGACTATATTTTTGCCTCTTATCCAGTGGTCCCCATCTTCCATTCCCTCCCCAAGATACATAAAGAGGGATTCCCCCCTTCCTATGCGCCCTATAGTTTCGGGTATTGGGTCTTTCTCAGAGAATTTGTCATCTTGGGTGGACAGTATGTTGCAGCCACTAGTACAGTGTATTCCTGGTTTTCTGAAGGACACTGCTTCAGTCTTACAGGCCTTCCATTCCTTCCAGTGGTCCTCTGATCTTTCTTGGATCTCTGCTGATGTCGCTTCTCTGTACACGGCTATCCCCCAGGATCTCGCCATTATCTCCTTGGGTTGGTTTTTGAGTCTTTATTCCAATTTCTCATTACCCTTTAGAGATTTCCTCTGCAAAGTTGTATTATTTCTTATGCAGCACAATTATTTTATGTTTAATGAGAGGTTTTTTTCTCCAATGCAGAGGAGTCTCTATGGGGGCCCGTTTCTCACCATCGCTTGCAAACATTTATATGGCATGGTGGGAACATCATTTTCTTTTCTCTGATTCCAACCCATGGAGTGGATCTGTCCGGTGGTACGGTCGCTACTTCGATGACCTGCTCTTTGTTTGGTCTGGCGATGTGGCGGCCGTACCATCATTCGGATCCTTCCTCAATGCTAATAATTGCAATTTACGTTGTTCTCTAAATTCGCATAAGACCCTAATATACTTTTTGGATTTGTGTTTGGTGGGGGACGTGGGGGATGGCCGTGTACAGAGTCGCACGTATAGAAAAGTAACCGCAGGAAACACCATCCTGCATGCAGGATCCTGTCATCCTGCACATACTGTCCACAACATCCCCAGGGGTGAATATATTCGTGCTTTGCGCAATTGCTCCTCTAGTGAAACCTGTATTGAAGAAATGAATACTGTCACCACCCGTCTCCTAGCCAGGAATTATCCCAGCAGACTTTTAAACCGATCCAAAAATATGGTTTCCACTATGTCTCGGGATAATCAAATTTTCCCAAACAATAAGCCCAAACTTGGTCATAAAGAGAAGCAAGTGATTTTTTCCACGAGTTATAGCTGTGAATACTCACAAATATGTAACATTGTCAAAAGACATTTTCATCTTCTCAAATATGACCAAGTCTGGGGTGATGTTGTAAAAAGCGGTGTTAAATGTGTTGCCCGACGTGCTGTTACTTTAGCCAATATGGTGAGCCCCTCTCTTTACCAGGATAAACCTGGGTCCCAGCCTACCTGGCTGAGACACATAGGTAATTTTAAATGTGGACATAAAAAATGCACATGTTGTTCACATATGAGGATGGGCCCGCATATTTTGTCTACAAGTAATCACACTACTCACACTATTCAGCAATACATTAATTGCAACACCACATATGTGGTATATTGCATAACATGTTCTCTGTGTAATCTACAGTACGTCGGGTGCACATCAAACTGCTTAAAAGTTTGAATTTGCCGTCATATCTCTGATGTACCCCATGCTAAAATAAAAAATGTTTCCGCTGCAAGTTTGCATTTCGCTGCGGTTCATAATGGTAATACAGATAGCATGTCAGTACAAGGAGTGGAGAGGGTTAACAGACCAAGCAGAGGCGGTGATCACAAGAAAAAGCTGCTCAATCGTGAGTGCTTTTGGATTTTCAAATTAGGCTCACGGATACCGTCAGGATTGAACAGGCGTCATGATACTATTCTACATTACTAATATTTTTACTTCTTTTTTATTGTAATTTGTAAATTTTATCTTACTTTCTATGTCTTTTGGCATGTTGTAATTGTTATGCACTTTATCTGTGGAGGATGTCATCAGGCGGTGTGTCCTGTACCTGATTGTGATCACCCGTTCTCAGTGGTTCACTATTTAGTCTCGACTTCACCCCCTACTGATGCACATCATGACTAAGGATCCACATCTATAGTGATCCGAAACCGGTCAATTTTCTGCATTGCTGTATGTTGGTTTTTATCTGCACGGGATTAAATAAAGCCTCAAGTATTTTTCAGTGAAGCTGGACCGTCTTTCTTTTTATTGGAATCTGCTGTGCGCCTAAGGTTCAGGGCGAGGTCCGGGCTCCTGGCTTCCTGTGGATGAGCGCGACATCTTCCAGTGTTGCTCGCTAATGATTTGTCGGCTGGGCACGTGGCCAGGCGGAGCGGCAGTTTTGAATTGCCGGAGCTCCTCTCCCCGCTCATACCGGTCCGTGGAGCGGCAGAGAGAGGAGCCCGGCTGTTGTGCAAGTGTTTTTTGTGCCATCAGGCACACATCGGTGATTTTTGGTGAGGTAGGGAGAGGTACCCCATGACCTAACCCCTCAGATGAACACGGTCAAAATAATAAAATAAAAACGGTGCATAAAAAGGTATTTTTTTGTCACTTTACATCACAAAAAGTGTAATAACAAGCGGTCATATGTTCCCCAAAATAGTGCCAATAAAACCGTCCTCTCATCCCGCAAAAAATTAGCCGCTACCTAAGATAATCGGCTAAAAAACTGACTCTTAGACTATGGAGATACTAAAATGATTTTTATTTTTTGTTTATAAAAGGATAATATAGTGTAAATCCTAAATAAATTTAAAAAAAAATTGACATATTAGGCATCACCATGTCCGTAAGAATCTGCTCTATAAAAATATCCCATGACCTAACCGCTCAGATGAACACGGTCAAAAAAATTTAATAAAAACGGTGCCAAATATTTTTGGGCAAATTTTCCATTTCAATCAGTTTTTTTCCAGTAACAAAGCAAGGGTTAACAGCCAAACAAAACTTAATATTTATTACCCTGATTCTGCAGTTTACAGAAACACCCTATATGTGGTCGTAAACTGCTGTATGACCAGACTCTGTCATTGTGCCACTCTGTGGCCTACTCATGCTGCTGCCACCTCCCCACTAATTCTGCTGATGATGCTGCCGCCACCTACAGACGCTGTAATCATGCCACTCTGTGGCCTACTCATGCTGCCGCCACCTCCAGACTCTGTCATTGTGCCACTCAGTGGACTCCTTCTGATGCTGCTGCTGCTGCCGCCGCCTCCAGACTCTGTCATTGTGCCACTCTGTGGCCGCCTCCTGATGATGCTGCTGCCGCCACCTCCAGACTCTGTCATTGTGCTGCTCTGTGGTCTCCTCATGCTGCCGCCGCCTCCAGACTCTGTCATTGTGCCACTCAGTGGACTCCTCCTGATGATGCTGCTGCCGCCACCTCCATACTAATTCTGCTGATGATGCTGCCGCCACCTACAGACTCTGTAATTATGCCACTCTGTGGCCTACTCATGCTGCCGCCACCTCCAGACTCTGTCATTGTGCCACTCAGTGGACTCCTCCTGATGCTGCTGCTGCTGCCGCCGCCTCCAGACTCTGTCATTGTGCCACTCTGTGGCCGCCTCCTGATGATGCTGCTGCTGCCACCTCCAGACTCTGTCATTGTGCTGCTCTGTGGTCTCCTCATGCTGCTGCCACCTCCAGACTTTGTCATTTTGCCGCTCTGTGGTCTCCTCATGCTGCTCCCACCTCCAGACTCTGTCATTGTGCTGCTCTGTGGTCTCCTCATGCAGCTGCCACCTCTAGACTCTGTCATTGTGCTGCTCTGTGGTCTCCTCATGCTGCCGCCACCTGCAGACTCGGTCATTGTGCCTCTCGGTGGCCTTCTCCTAATGCTACTGGTGCTGCTGCCACCACCAACAGACTCTGGCATTCTGCCACTTGGTGGCCTCCTTATACTGCATCCACCTCCAGACCCGGTCATTGGTCCACTATTTTGGCTTTCGGTCTGGCTGACATCATCATTTATTTGACACTTCTTCTGATCTGTCAGAAGGAAGGAAAAATGAGACGCACAACGGACCCTGTCTGTGTAGCAGCTTTAAGGCCTGTATGGTCCCATCAGAATTGGCTTATAATTTGGTAGCCAAAAGCAGGAGTGGGTACAAAACACAGAAGACATGCAAATACTCCATTCAAGTGTTATCTCTGTTTTAGAGCCACTCTAAACTTACTGCTGACCCGCTCTCCACTCTGTCGGGGGCTCTACTTGTATAAGCGTTTAATAGAACAGGTTCTGTAGACATCTACAGTATGTGGAATCAGCTGACGGTGTAAAAGGAGTGTACTTCTTCTTGATGCTAACATCAAGTTGATACTTGAGTTATTTGGTCAGTTTTGGCCCCGTGACTGTACAAATAAGTGAATTATGCTGTGATTCTAAGAGCGACGCCTGTCATCTGCATGTCATACGGACGCACAGTATTATTTAACTACCAAACCAGACTCACTATGCATGTTACTGCAAGGCACAGTGTTCTACACCACTATAAAGGCTCTCGGCAGCTAGGAAATAGCCGTTTTTTTAACGCGATTCGCCGCAAAAAAATTCAGATCGAAGCAAATTTTTTCGAAAAATTCGGCGAATCAGCTGAATCAAAATTTTTTAAAATGTGCTCATCTCCAGTCATCAATATTAGATCGGCGGGGGTCTGACACCCGGCACTCCCGACAATCAGCTGTTTGAGGATCATCAGCATCTGATCGGCGGGGGTCGACACCCGAGACCCCCGCGGATTAGCTGTTTGAGAAGGCAGCGGCGCTCCAGGAGCACTGCGGCCTTCTCACTGTTTACCGCAGGCCCAGTGACGTCGCGACTAGTATCAACTGGCCTGGGTGGGGCTAAGCTCTGTTCACTTGAATGGAGCTTAGCCGCGCCCAGGCCAGTTGATATTAGTCGTGATGTCACTGGGCCTGGGGTAAACAGTGAGAAGGCCACGGCGCTCCTGGAGCACCACTGCCTTCTCAAACAGCTGATCCGCGGGGGTCCCAGGTGTCGGACTCCCGCCGATCAGATGCTGATGATCTATCCAGAGGATAGATCATCAGTTTAAACAAATTGCAGAACCCCTTTAAGGCATAAGTTTTGCACCGCATGCTCAAAACAAGCCACTGCTTTTCTGATACCATCTATCTTTTGTTTTTAAACATGGGTAGGCAGTACACTGCTACAGATGGATCTGAATAGATTGGAAGCTTGGGCAGATAAGTGGCAGAGGAGGTTTAACACTGACAAATGTAAGGTTATCCACATGGGAAGGAATAATGCAAGTCACCAGTACATACTAAATGGTAAAACACTGGGTAACACCGACATGGAAAAGGACCTAGGAATTTTAGTGGACAACAAACTAAGCTGCAAAAACCAGTGTCAGGCAGCTGCTGCCAAGACCAATTAGATTATGAAGTACAACAAAAGGAGCACAGATGCCCGTGATGAGAACATAGTCCTACCACTTTACAAATCGCTAGTCAGACCACACATGGAGTACTGTGTACAGTTCTGGGCTCCAGTGAACAAGGCAGACATAGCAGAGCTGGAGAGGGTTCAGAGGAGGCAACTAAAGTAATAACTGGAATGGGGGGACTACAGTACCCTGAAAGATTATCAAAACTAGGGTTATTCACTTCGGAAAAAAGATGACTGAGGGGAGATCTAATAACTATATATAAATATATCAGGGGTTAGTACAGAGATGTATCCCATCATCTATTTATCCCCAGGACTGTGACTGTGACGAGGGGACATCCTCTGCGTCTGGAGGAAAGAAGGTTTGTACACAAACATAGAAAAGGATTCTTTACGGTAAGAGCAGAGAGACTATGGAACTCTCTGCCTGAGGAGGTGGTGATGGTGAGTTCAATAAAGGAATTCAAGAGGGGCCTGGATGTGTTTCTAGAGCGTAATAATATTACAGGCTATGGCTACTAGAGAGGGGTCGTTGATCCAGGGAGTTATTCTAAATGTCTGATTGGAGTTGGGAAGGAATTTTTTTCCCCTAAAGTGAGGAAAATTGGCTTCTACCTCCGTTCAGAATGGATCCGTTTGTATTATCTTTAACATAGCCAAGACGGATCCGTCTTGAAGACGATTGAAAGTCAATGGAGGACGGATCCGTTTTCTATTGTGCCAGATTGTGTCAGTGAAAACGGATCCTTCCCCATTGACTTACATTGTGTGTCAGAACAGATCCGTTTGGCTCAGTTTCATCAGACGGACACCAAAACGCTGCAGGCAGCGTTTTGGTGTCCGCCTCCAGAGCGGAATGGAGACGGAACGGAGGCAAACTGATGAATTCTGAGCTGATCCTTTTCCATTCAGAATGCATTAGGGCAAAACTGATCCGTTTTGGACCGCTTGTGAGAGCCCTGAACGGATCTCGCAAACGGAAAGACAAAACGCCATTGTAAAAGTAGCCCTACCATCTTTAAGATGTTCATACATCTTCAACAGCTGTACACTGAATCATCTACTGCAGGAGAGTCAGGAGCTCCTCATAAACATTATTATTATGAACATTGTTCGCCTCTCCTGTGGAAAATGATGGACTCGGCCTAATGTTTATGAGAGCCATTAGGCCTGCTACTGTTAGCTCTGCTATGCAGCCATTGTACTATTTGTTTGGACATTATAATATCTCCTTTTATGTTGTATCTCAGGCCAGTTACTTTAGAATTTCATATTTTCTTCAGACACATTGGGGGTCATTTATCAAACTGGTGTAAAATAGAACTGGCTTTGTTGCCCATAGTATCCAGGGCCGGCGCCACCCATAAGCAAAGTAGGCCACCGCGTAGAGTGCCACTCTTGCTGGGGGGCGCCGGCACTCTGGAGTCTGGCCGCCAGTGGCGTTGCAAGGTGGGTGCGGCGGGTGCGGACTGCACCGGGTGACACAAGTCTGATGGGGTGTCACTCGCCGGACCCAAGTTCCTAACACCACTAGCATCCGCCCCCTTGTACTTGTGTCGCTGATCTGATGCTGTACTTGCCGGCTGAGTTCATTCCCTTCGGCGCGCGCCGAAGACACTGAAATTAACTGAACTCATGCTCGCGCAGCCGGCAAATACAGACTGTACAGTATCAGCGACACAAGTATGGGGGGACGACTACATAATGGAGGGCAGTCTGGGGGCAAAATTACTTAGTGGGGGGCAAATTGCATAATGGAGGGCAGTGTGGGGGCCAAATTACTTAGTGGGGGG
Organism: Bufo bufo; assembly: GCF_905171765.1. Classification (NCBI taxonomy): domain Eukaryota; kingdom Metazoa; phylum Chordata; class Amphibia; order Anura; family Bufonidae; genus Bufo; species Bufo bufo. The sequence continues at coordinate 141,739,340 of NC_053392.1, read as the reverse complement.
CAAATTACATAATTGAGGGAAGTGTCCCCCACACTACATAATGTGGGGCAGTGTGGGGGGCAAATTAATGTGAGGCAGTGTGGGGGGCAACTTACATAATGTGAGGCAGTGTGGGGGGGGGAAATTACTTAATGTGAGGCAGTGTGGGGGGGAAATTACTTAATGTGAAGCAATGTGGGGGCAAATTACTTAGTGTGGGGGGCAAATTACATATTGTGAGGCAGTGTGGGGGCAAATTACATAATGTGGGGCAGTGTGTGGGGGGGGGGGGAAATTACATAATGTGAGGCAGTGTGTGGGGCAAATTACTTAATGTGGGACAGTGTAGGGGGCAAATCACATAATGTGGGGCAATGTGGGGGCAAATTACATAATGTGAGGGAGAAATTATATATTGTGAGGCAGTGTGGGGGGCAAATTACTTAATGGGGGGCAAAGTACTTAATGTGAGGCAGTGTGGGGGGCATATTACTTAATATGGGGCATTGTAGGAGGCAGTATTACTAATGAGGGCATTCTAGAAGGGAATTACTATTGGTGGGACTATGAGGAGCACTATTACTATGGGGGCACTATTATTTCTTCAGGATAGTATTTGTGGTATTGGGGCCGGGGCACAGCGAGCAGCAGGATAACACTGTGGGGACTCCAGGTTGGGGGATGATTATAGAAAAGTGAGGACACTAAGATGTCTGTGTGCCACACTCTGCAGAGACGAGGTGGCTGAGAGAAGTTGTCCGGACCGAATGGAGAAGATGATGACAGAGAAGATCTACATTGGAGGAGACGTCACCTGGAGGCCCTGGATGTGAGAGGTACGTACTGCTGTATATATGCAATGCTGCTATTTTATGTTTTGCATATGAGAAAATGTTTACAATTAAAATGTTTTAATTAAATGTTCTATTTTACTATTTTTATTATTTGGTCGAAAGGCTGATTGGGGGTATTGTAACGGGACTGCTGTAGAATATCTAAAGTTAGCTAGTCAAGTAAAATGTTGCATGCAACAATCATTAAATAGGTGTCCGACAAAAAAGGGGCGGGTCAATGGGTGGAATCAAGGGGGCGGCAAAAATCGCTTTTGCCTAAGGTGGCAAAAATCCTTGCACCAGTCCTGATAGTATCCAATCAGATTCCTCCTTTAATTTTTCAAAGGAGCTGTCCAAAATGAAAAGTGGAATCTGACTGGTTGCTCTGGGCAACTAAGTCAGTTCTACTTTAACCCCTTAACGCAAAACGCCGTGCATGTACGGCGGGGGATGCATTGCCAGAATGCATTGCGCTGTACATGCACGGTGGGCTGATCGGGCAGGCACCGCAGCGGTGCACGCCCGATCACTGCAGGGGTCTGGCAGTCCCTGGTAGCCGGGCCCCTGCTGTATCCGCCGGCATCGCTGTAAAAGCCGATGCTGGCGGAATAACCCCTTCTATGCCGTGGTCCGCGATGAGCGCGACATAGAAGTGGTTTGCGGCGGGTGAAGGAGCGCATCGAGTCCCCGCGCTGCTGTGGCAGGGACTCGATGTGTCAGAAGGCAGCCTCATGCCGTGCAGAGGCTGCCCAATGCCTCAGGCTGGGTCTCCTAGGCAACCTGTTAGTGTACTACTCACTGTAGTACACCAACAGGCAATGCAATACAATACAGATGTATTGTAATGCATTGCAGAGGGGATCAGACCTCCAAAAGTTGAAGTCCCAGAGTTGGACAGAATTAAAGTTTAAAAAACAAAAAGTATAAAAAGTGATTTCTATAAAAAAAAATAAAGTTTCAAGTTAAAAAAAGAAAAAAACGCCACTTTCCCCTTATTTTATAATAAAAAATAGAAAAAAAAAGAAAAAACACACATATTAGGTATCTCCGCGTCCGTAATGACCGGCTCTATAAATATATCACATGATCCATCTCGTCCGATAGACACCATAAAAAATAGAAAAATATAAACTGTGTAAAAAAATGCCATTTTTGTTACCTTACATCATTAAAGTGCAACACCAAGCGATCAAAAAGGCGTATGCCCCCGAAAATAGTACTAATCTAACAGTCACCTCATCCCGCAAAAAATGAGCCCCTACATAGGACAATCGCCCAAAATATAAAATAAAAATATGGCTCTCAGACTATGGAGACACTAAAACATGATTTATTTTGTTTTAAAAATGCTTTTATTGTGTTAAATGTAAAAAAAATAAACTAAAGTATACATATTAGGTATCGCCGCGTCCGTAACAACCTGCTCTATAAAAATACCACATGACCTAACCCCTTAAGGACACATGACGTACCGGTACGGCATGTTTCCCGAGTCCTTAAGGACACATGACGTACCGGTACGTCATGACTTTAAATCGTGATTCTGCCGCTGCGGGGGTTAATCGGAACAGGATGCCGGCTGAAATCATTCAGCCGGAATCCTGTAACAACGCCAGGGGGGTCATTTGACCCCCCCGTATCAGCGATCGCAGAAAACCGCAGGTCAATTCAGACCTGCGGTTTTCTGCGTTTCCGGTCCATTCGGGTCTCCGGTGACCCGATGAACCGGAAAAAGACTGCGATCGGTGGCGTAACACCACCAATCACAGTCCGAAGATTTGGAGAGGCGGTGCTGGCCCTGGTGCTGAACGCCGCTGTCCAGGGTGCTGATTGGTGCAGGGGAGAGAGGCGCGAGATTCAAACTTCCTGCGCTCCTCTCTCCCCTCCTCTTCCTGTTCTGCACGAGCACCCGGCAGCATCGTCCAGCACCAGCTCCTGCGTCCCCCTAATCGTTATCCATCACCCTCCTGCACCCATCGCCACCCAGGTAGGTTAGGGTCAGTGAGGGAGAGGAACCATTAGGAAGGGAAAGAAGGGAAAAGTTAGTTAGGAAAAAAAAAAAAAAAGAACTTTTACCGTAAACTTTCTTTGATCCATCTATCAGACCCCATACTCCCCCCTGCCACTTGCGTCAGGGAGTATCACACTTCCAGGGAGTACTAAATTTTTATAATCCCCAACAGTCCCCTAGAGAACATAAAAAACTATGTCTCTCAGACTTTGGAGACACAGAAACAATTTTTTTTCCCCAAAAAAATATTCGTTTTAGAGCAGGCATCCTCAAACTGTGGCCCTCCAGATGTTGTAAAACTATAACTCCCAGCATGGTCATACAACCTACAGCCATCAGCAGGGCATGGTGGGAATTGTAGTTTTACAACATCTGGAGGGCCGCAGTGTCTCCAAAGTCTGAGAGCCATACATATTGGGCATCGTCGCGTGCGTAAAAGTTGTCGCTATAAAAATAACATTTGACCAAACCCCTCGGATGAACAGCGTTAAAAATATAAAATAAAAACGGTGCCAAAACACCCATTTTTGGGCAAAATTTCCATTTGAATCCTTTTTTTCCAGTAATAAAGCAAGGGTTAACAGCCAAAAAAACCTCAATATTTATGGCCCTGATTCTGTAGTTTGCAGAAACACCCCATATGTAGTCGTAAATGGCTATATAGCCGCACGGCAGGGCGTAGAACAAAGGGAACTCCATATGGTTTCTGGAAGGCAGATTTTGATGGACAGTTTTTTTTTTTACACCATGTCCCATTAGAAGCCCCCCTGATGTAGCCTAGACTAGAAACTCCAAAAAAGTGACCCCATCTAAGAAACTACACCCCTCAAGGTATTCAAAAGTTACTTTGCAAACTTTGTTAACACTTTAGGTGTTCCACAAAACTAAATAGCGAATGTAGAAACAATTTTAGAATTTACATTTTTTGTTACCTTGCCTCAAAAAAGTGTAATATAGAGCAACCAAAAATCATATTTACCCTAAAATAGTCCCAAAACAACAACCACCTTATCCCGTAGTTTCCTAGATGGGGTCACTTTTATGGAGTTTCTACTCTAGGGGTGCATCAGGGGGCTTGAAAGGGTACATGGTGTAAATAAACCAGTCCAGCAAAATCTGCCTTCCAAAAACCATATGACGTTCCCCTTCTTCTATGTCCTGCCGTTTAGCCAAATAGTAGTTTACGACCACATATGGGGTGTTTTTGCAAACTACAGAATCAGGGCAACCCATATTGAGTTTTTTTTGGCTGTTAACCCATTTTTTCCATTAATAAAGTAAGGGTTAAAATGGAAAATTTTCCAAAAAATGGAAATTCCAAAATTGTTTCTCCATCTGCCATTAACTCTTGTGGAATACCTAAAGGGTTAACAAAGTTTGTAAACCCAGTTTTGAATACCTTGAGGGGTGTACTTTCTTAGATGGAGTCACTTTTTTGTAATTTCTATTCTAGGGGTGTAAGGGGGGCCTTGAAATGGGACATGGTATAAACAAAACCAGTCCTGCAAAATCTGCCTTCCAAAACCCATATGGTGTTCCCCTCGTTCTATGTGCTCCCGTTTGGCCAAACAGTAGTTTACGACCACATATGGGGTGTTTTTGCAAACTACAGAATCAGGGCAACCCATATTGAGTTTTGTTTGGCTGTTAACCCTTATTTTATTGCTGGAAAAAATGGGTTAAAATGGAAAATTTCCCCAAAATTAGAAATTTCTAAATTGTTTCTCCATCTGCCATTAACTCTTGTGGAATACCTAAAGGGTTAACAAAGTTTGTAAACCCAGTTTTGAATACCTTGAGGGGTGTACTTTCTTATATGGAGTCACTTTTTTGGAATTTCTATTCTAGGGGTGCAAGGGGGGGCTTGAAATGGGACATGGTATAAGCGAAACCAGTCCTGCAAAATCTGCCTTGCAAAACCCATATGGTCTTCCCCTCCTTCTATGTGCTCCCGTTTGGCCAAACAGTAGTTTACGACCACATATGGGGTGTTTCTGCAAACTACAGAATCGGGGCAACCCATTTTGAGTTTTGTTTGGCAATTAACCCTTGTTTTTTTCCAGGAAAAAATTGATTATATTGGAATATTTTCAAAAAAATAGAAATTTCGAAATTGTTTCTCAATCTGCCATTAACTCTTGTGGAAGACCTAAAGGGTTAATAAAGTTTGAAAAAACTGTTTTGAATACCTTGAGGGGTGTAGTTGTAACAGTACAGCCTGGATCACAGCGGCTCCCTGTGACGATACGCTGACTTGCGCTCCAGCGTGGAACGCACCGGCCGTCTGCGATGATACGCTGGCTTGCGTTCCAGCGTGGAACGCAGCGACCGCCTGTGTTGTTACGCTGGCTTGCGCTCCAGCGTGGAACGCAGTGGCTGCTGGGCCCTCCTGTGACTCCGCCCACTTACCGTCCGGCCCTTAAATAGAAGACAGGTGCTAAGCAGGGTGTTCCACTAATGGAGTGCGCACCCTGCTAGCTCCACTGCATCTGAGGACTCTGTCCACATATCCAGACCTGGATCCCTAACAACAGCGGGAAGGACTGTCTACCTTCTTGCCACTGGCTTCCCCACTGCTGGCTTCCTAGCCAGGACCAACTAACCGCAAGTATATGCCTGTTACCTGCTCTGATTAATGTCCTGGAACTCTGAGTGGGGTGGTTCCTGACTGGTGTGAGACGATACTCCCAAACCAACTCTGAACCTACTGCATACAATATACTAAACTGTGGACATGCTCTGAACCTACTGCATACTATATACTAAACTGTGGACATGCTCTGAACCTACTGCATACTATATACTAAACTGTGGACATGCTCTGAACCTACTGCATATTATATACTAAACTGTGGACATGCTATACTAACTCTAAACCTACTGCATACTATATACTAAACTGTGGACATGCTATACTAACTCTGAACCTACTGCATACTATATACTAAACTGTGGACATGTTCTGAACCTACTGCATACTATATACTAAACTGTGGACATGCTCTGAACCTATGGCATACAATATACTAAACTGAGGACATGCTATATACTAACCCTGAACCTATTGCATACTAGATACTAACTCTGAACTGTGCACAAGCTTATACTAACTTGTGACTCCTGTAATACTGGGAGACCTTCCTCTCTAGCAGTAATACTAAATAGATGGATAGCGGTAAATGATTTTGTTACCCCAAACTCTCCGCCCAAGACTGAGAGAGACGCCTGGGGTACATACTGAGTAACCGCGAATCCCACAGCCAAGAACAAGGGCAGTGGGATAATAGTGCATGTCCATTGCTTCCGCAGTTGAGATCCTAACTGATCAACTAGGTGCGTTACAGTAGTTTCTAGAATGGGGTCATTTTTGGGAGGTTTCTATTATCTAAGCCTCACAATATGACTTCAAACCTGAACTGGTCCATAAAAAGTGGGATTTTGAAGATTTCAGAAAAATTTCAAAATTTGCTTCTAAACTTCTAAGCCTTGTAACATCCCCAAAAAATAAAATATAATTCCCAAAATGCTACAAACATGAAGTAGACATATGGGGAATGTAAAGTCATCACAATTTGTGGGGGTATTACTATGTATTACAGAAGTAGAGAAACTGAAACTTTGAAATTTACTAATTTTTTAAAATTTTGGCTAAATATGGTATTTTTTATGCAAAAAAATTATCTTTTTTGACCCAATTTTAGCAGTGTCATGAAGTACAATATGTGACGAAAAAACTATCTCAGAACGGTCGGGGTAAGTAAAAGCGTTTTAAAGTTATCAGCACTTAAAGTGACACTGGTCAGATTTGCAAAAAATGGCCTGGTCCTTAAGGTGAAATAGGGCTGTGTCCTTAAGGGGTTAAACACTGTAAAAAAAAAATTTTTTTGTTAACTTGCCTCATTAAAAGTGTAATATAGAGCAACCAAAAATCATCTGTACCCTAAAATAGTACCAACAAAACTGCCACCTTATCCCATAGTTTCTTAAAAAATTGGGTCACTTTTTTGTAGTTTCTACTCTAGGGGTGTCTTCAAATGTGACATGGCAAGTTAAAATTATCCCAGTGAAATCTGCCCTCCTAAAACCATATGGCGTTCCTTTGCTTCTGCACCCTGCCGTGTGGCAATACAGCAGTTTTTGACCACATATGGGGTGTTTCTGTAAACTATAGAATCAGGGCAACAAATATTGAGTTTAGTTTGGCTGTTAATCCTTGCTTTGTTAGAGGAAAATAATGATTAAAATGGAAAATCTGCCGAAAAAGTGAAATTCAGAAATCTCATATCCATTTTCAATTAATTCTTGTGGAACATCTAAAGAGTTAACAAAGTTTGTAAAATCTGTTTTGAATACCTTGAGGGGTGTAGTTTCTAAAATGGAGTCACTTTTTTGGAGTTTCTACTCTAGGGGTGCATCAGGGGGGCTTCAAATGGGACATGGTGTCACAAAACCAGTCCATCAAAATCTGCCTTCCAAAAACCACATGGCATTCCTTTCCTTCTGCGCGCTGCCGTGTGGCCATACAGCAGTTTACAACCACATATGGGGTGTTTCTGTAAACTACAGAATCAGGGCAATACATTTTGAGTTTTGTTTGGCTGTTAACCTTTGATTTGCTAGCGGGAAAAAAATTATTAAATTGAAAATCTGCCAAAAAAGTTACATTTTGAAATTTCATCTCCATTTTCCATTAATTCTTGTGGAACACCTAAAGGGTTAACAAATTTTGCAAAATTAGTTTTTAATCCCTTGAGGGGTGTAGTTTCTAAAATGGGGTCATTTTTGGGTGGTTTCTATTATGTAAGCCTCACAAAGTGACTTCAGAACTGAACTGGATACTTTCTGAAAAATTTCAAGATTTGCTTCTAAACTTATAAGCCTTCTAACGTCCCAAAAAAATTAAATGGCATTCACAAAATGATCCAAACATGAAGTAGACATATGGGAAATGTAAATTAACAACTATTATATGAGGTATCACAATCTGTTTTAAAAGCAGAGAAATTTGCAAATTTTTCCAAATTTTTTGTAAATTTTGTGTTTTTTTAATAAATAAAAATGAAATATTTTGATTCAAATTTCATGAAGTACAATATGTGACGAGAAAACAATCTCAGAATGGCCTGGATAAGTAAAAGAGCTTTAAAGTTATCACCACATAAAGTGACACATGTCAGATTTACAAAAATCTGTCTGGTCCTTAAGGTGAAAAATGACCCGGTCCTTAAGGGGTTAATACCAGTTTTATAAATTAGCCCCATTGATGTCTTTCTTCTAAAGCCATTCATACAATTTAGATAGTTACTGCCCTAATCCTTATTTTGCCTACAGCTATCTCTCCTGAGCTCCCTATACATGTTTCACCATATCTGACACTGCCAGATAATGCCGCGAAACCAACAGATTGCGATGATTACAATGGGATCCGACGATAATCTAGCCACTTTCCGCCATAATTCTGCCTTTTGGCCAGATAAAAAATAATTCAAGCGCCCAGTTGGACATGCGTGCAGCCGCTCCATTCATTTCTATGGGAGCTATGGAGATAGCTGAGTGCTATTCTTTGCTACACCTGGAACCTCCATAGAAATGAATGGAGCAGCTGCACACATGCGGGACTGGCCGCTCCATTCATTTTGGGGGCCTTCACGGGGTACGGGGTCCAAATTCTCATGAATGGTGGGGGGTTTCAGTGGTAGGCTCCCCACTGATCTAATAGTTCTCTCTTATCCTGTAGATACAGATTAACTTCAAAATACCTATGTAAGTAACTGCAGACCAGAATTTGGATGCAGTAATGAGTAATGATCCCCTAGTCTGCTCTTTTAAGGCATAGTTATTAAAAATTCTTTTAAAAAATATATCTACTATACATTTAGTAAAAATGAGTCTTTGTCAAGTAAAATTTGTTATAGATTCTGTGTCATATTCAATAAGGTCACAGCTATTTTTGCGCTTTTGGCCTCCCACCTCCCCTCAGTGTGAAAGCAGCAATTGTTATTTGATTGGAGACGTTGACAGTTCATTTACCTAATTAGCTGCATACAAAAGGTAGAGAAACGACTTACGCTTGATGAGTGAACTGCAAAAGACTTCAACCTTGGCATCTAAATAAATTAGGCTGTCATTCTTAATTACAGGTCCCTACTGCATAAATAATGGTGCCAGAACACAACATGACTTTGCTTCTATTACTGTATCAGAACATAGGAAATCCTACTGTTCCATTACCTCCGATGGGTCATTAGCCACTAATGCCAGCCAGGTTCTATGCCTTCCCTATTGGCTTGTTATTTTATAGATAAATGAAATTCAAATCAGATGAAACTGGGCACACGTAGGTAAGTACAAAGACGTGGGTCATGTTCCTATGCTATAATTATAGTCATGACTCCTTTTGGCAATCTGTTGTAAAAAGTAGGGGGTTGCTTAGATAGGTTTGCAGAAGAGCAGTATAAGGATACCCTCATGGATACAGACAGGGCTCAAGTCCTGCAGGAACGTGTGGAAATGACGTTCCTGCACTTTTTTAATAGCAGGAACGCCGTTCCCTTTCAGGGCCGCCCATCTTTAACACCAGGCAAAAGGACCAGGAAGCGGCGAAGGCTTTGTACTCACCGCTTCCTGGTCCTTGGCTGTCAGCTGTGCAGGGCTGCGCACAGGCATGATGTCACGCTGTGTGCAGCCTTCACAGCACAGCCGACAGCAGGATCATCACGTAGGAGGAGATGAGCGGCGGCGTCCAGGAGCAGGAGAGGGTAAGTGTGTTTTTTATTTTATGAGGCTGATGGAGAGGCATTGACTGGGGGGGCCTGGGGGCTGATGGAGAGGCACTGACTGGGGGGCCTGGGGGCTGATGGAGAGGCACTGGGGGTCCGCTGGTGAGAGGCACTGGGGGCTGATGGAGAGGCACTGGGGGCTGATGGAGAGGCACTGGGGGCCCGCTGGTGAGAGGCACTGGGGGGCTGATGGAGAGGCACTGGGGGCTGATGGAGAGGCACTGGGGGCTGATGGAGAGGCACTGGGGCCTGATGGAGAGGTACTGGGGGCTGATGGAGAGGCACTGGGGGCTGATGGAGAGGCACTGGGGACTGATGGAGAGGCACTGGGGGCTGATGGAGAGGCACTGGGGGGCCGGGGGCTGATGGAGAGGCAATGGGGGCTGATGGAGAGGCACTGGGGGCTGATGGAGAGGCACTGGGGGCTGATGGAGAGGCAATGGGGGCTGAAGGAGAGGCAATGGGGGCTGATGGAGAGGCACTGGGTGCTGGTGGAGAGGCACTGGGGGCTGATGGAGAGGCACTGGGGGCTGATGGAGTGTCACAAGGATGTCAAGAACCACGCCTGACTCCATTATACCCGGGGTCAGGAAGTCGCAGCGGTTGACTGCGCGCTCTATGTAAGATAGGGCTGTTTCCTTATGGTAGCTTTCTGGGTTTGCTTTGCAACCCTTTTGGCTCACTCAGGGATCTGTAGCTCTTTCTCCTCAGCTGTTCCTTGTCCAGCACTCCCAACCTCCTTATATTCCCCTCTCACACTTCTCTGGTTGCCAGATATAGAGCTTCCTGCCTGGACATCTATTCTGACCCTCTGGAGCTGTGTTGCTGCGTTCTCTGGTTGTTGGTCCAGAACGCTACCCTCCGGATCCCTGTTGGACCTTTGTGGTCTGCTGTGGTCGCCCACCTGGTTGTATGTGTTTGTCTGTATTGTCTGTCCTCTCCCTGGTGTTTCCCTCTTAGTGTCAGTGGTGCGGACTAGCGATCCCACCGGCCCGTTCACTATCTAGGGCTCATTTTAGGGAAAGCCAGGGTTTAGGCACGTGATCGCCGCACGGGTGAGGAACCCGTCTAGGGACGTCAGGGCAGTCAGGTGCCAGCCGCAAGGTGAGTCAGGGGTCACCACCTTTCCCTCTCCCTTGGGCAGGGCTTTCCCTTTTCCCTCCCTGTGCATGATGCCGGTTATTACATGGAGAGGCACTGGGGTCTGGTGAGAGGCACTGGGGGTCCAGGGGCTGATGGAGAGGCACTTGGGTCTAGTGAGAGGCACTGGGGGGCCAGGGGCTGATGGAGAGGCACCTGGGGCCTGGTGGAGAGGCAATGGGGGCTGATGGAGAGGCACTGGGGGCTGGTGGAGAGGCACTGGGGGCTGGTGGAGAGGCTACTGGGGGTTGATGGAGAGGCTACTGGGAGTTGATGGAGAGGCTACTGGGGGCTGATGGAGAGGCTACTGGGGACTACTATGAGGCTACTGGGGGCTGCTATAAGGCTACTGGGGGCTGCTATGAGGCTACTCGGGGATGCTATGAGGCATGGGGCTCTTATCTGAGGTCTGATTGGGGGTCATTCATATTGGGGTCTGAGCTGAGGTGTGATCTGAGGTCTTATTGGGGTCTTTTTAACATTGGGGATCTTATTGGGGCTGTTAGCTGAGGTCTGATTAACACTGGGGGTCTGATTGGTGGTCTGACCTGAGGTGTAATGATTTATTTTTTTCCCGGAGCAGTTTGAAGAAAAAAGGCCTCACAGTCTCCCACACTTCTGCCCGGCCAGGCCTGCCAGCACCCCTGAGGCCAAGCCAGCCAGCACCCCTGAGGCCAAGCCAGCCAGCACCCCTGAGGCCAAGCCAGCCAGCACCCCTGAGTCTTCAGAACTGTAAGAAATTATATATAAGGGGAGCTTATAATATGAAAGAGACGAATTATGCCTGAACAGACATATAGCGCAATTTTTTTTTGTGTTGTTTTATTTTATTTTGTTGAGGGGGGAAGGGGGGGTCGGGGTGGCAGTTAATCTTGGGTGAGTTCCCACACTTTTTTTTCCCAGGACTAGACCCCTGGCTACAGATAACACTACTGTATATTAAGGAATTTCCTATTGAAGGTGGCCATTCACATTAGATTAATATCCATCAAAGCCACCACTTTCAGCAGGGCCAGCCTACTATCTTATGTACAGTTGCAAGAAAAAGTATGTGAACCCTTTGGAATGATATGGATTTCTGCACAAATTGGTCATAAAATGTGATCTGATCTTCATCTAAGTCACAACAATAGACAATCACAGTCTGCTTAAACTAATAACACACAAATAATTAAATGTTACCATGTTTTTATTGAACACACCATGTAAACATTCACAGTGCAGGTGGAAAAAGTATGTGAACCCCTAGACTAATGACATCTCCAAGAGCTGATTGTAGTGAGGTGTCAGCCAACTGGAGTCCAATCAATAAGATAAGAATGGAGGTGTTGGTTACAGCTTCCCTGCCCTATAAAAAACACACACCAGTTCTGGGTTTGCTTTTCACAAGAAGCATTGCCTGATGTGAATGATGCCTCGCACAAAAGAGCTCTCAGAAGACCTACGATTAAAAATTGTTGACTTGCATAAAGCTGGAAAGGGTTATAAAAGTATCTCCAAAAGCCTTAATCAGTCCACGGTAAGACAAATTGTCTATAAATGAAGAAAGTTCAGCACTGCTGCTACTCTCCCTAGGAGTGGCCGTCCTGTAAAGATGACTGCAAGAGCACAGTGCAGACTGCTCAATGAGGTGAAGAAGAATCCTAGAGTGTCAGCCAAAGACTTACAAAAGTCTCTGCCATATGCTAACATCCCTGTTAGCGAATCTACGATACGTAAAACACTAAACAAGAATGGTTTCATGGGAGGATACCACAGAGGAAGCCACTGCTGTCCAAAAAAACATTGCTGCACGTTTACAGTTTGTACAAGAGCACCTGGATGTTCCACAGCAGTACTGGAAAAATATTCTGTGGACAGATGAAACCAAAGTTGAGTTGTTTGGAAGAAACACACAACACTATGTGTGGAGAAAAAGAGGCACAGCACACCAACATCAAAACCTCATCCCAACTGTGAAGTATGGTGGTGGGGGCATCATGGTTTGGGGCTGCTATGCTGCGTCAGGGCCTGGACGGATTGTTATCATCGAAGGAAAAATGAATTCCCAAGTTTATCAAGACATTTTGCAGGAGAACTTAAGGCCATCTGTCCACCAGCTGAAGCTCAACAGAAAATGGGTGTTGCAACAGGACAACGACCCAAAGCATACAGTCTTGTGAAAAAATTAGGACACCCTTTGAAAGCATGTGGTTTTTTGTAACATTTTTAATAAATGGTTATTTCATCTCCGTTTCAACAATACAGAGAGATTAAAGTAATCCGACTAAACAAAGAAAACTGAAGAAAAGTCTTTTCAAGATCTTCTGTAAATGTCATTCTACAAAAATGCCTATTCTAACTGAGGAAAAAGATAGGACACCCTTGCCCCTAATAACGAGTGTTACCTCCTTTGGCTGAAATAACTGCAGTGAGACGGTTCTTGTAGCCATCTACCAGTCTTCGACATCGGTCTGAGGAAATTTTACCCCACTCCTCAATGCAGAACTTTTTCAGCTGTGAGATGTTTGAGGGGTTTCTTGCACGTACAGCCCTTTTCAAGTCACCCCACAGCATCTCAATGGGATTCAAATCTGGACTTTGACTTGGCCATTCCAGGACTCTCCATTTCTTCTTTTTCAGCCAATCTTTGGTTGATTTACTAGTATGTTTTGGGTCATTGTCATGTTGCATGGTCCAGTTCCGCTTCAGCTTTAATTTTCTAACTGATGGTCTCACATGTTCTTCAAGCACCTTCTGATACACAGTAGAATTCATCGTGGATTCTATGATGGTGAGCTGACCAGGTCCTGCTGCAGCAAAGCAGCCCCAAACCATGACACTTCCACCTCCATGCTTCACAGTTGGTATGAGGTTCTTTTCTTGGAATGCTGTGTTTGGTTTACGCCAAACATGTCCTCTGCTGTTGTGTCCAAATAATTCAATTTTGGACTCATCTGTCCAAAGAACATTATTCCAGAAGTCCTGGTCTTTGTCAACTTTATCGCTGGCAAATGTCAGTCTGGCCTCGATGTTTCTCTTGGAAAGCAAAGGTTTCCTCCTTGCACACCTCCCATGCAAGTTAAACTTGTACAGTCTCTTTCTGATTGTAGAGGCATGTACTTCTACATCAACAGTAGCCAGAGCCTGCTGTAGTTCTCGAGATGACACTTTAGGGTTTTTGGATACCTCTTTTAGCATCTTGCGGTCTGCTCTTGGGGTGAACTTGCTGGGGCGACCAGTCCTGGGCATGTTGGCAGTTGTTTTGAAAGCCCTCCACTTGTAGACTATCTTCCGGACAGTGGAATGGCTGATTTCAAAATCTTTTGAGATCTTTTTAAATCCCTTCCCAGACTCATAGGCTGCTACAATCTTTTTTCTGAAGTCCTCTGACAGCTCTTTTGCTCTCACCATGGTGCTCACTCTCACTTCAACAGTCAGGAGCACACCAAACTAAATGTCTGAGGTTTAAATAGGGCAAGCCTCATTCAACATGCAGAGTAACGATCTACTAATTATGTGCACCTGGTGTGATATACCTGTGTGAGATCTGAGCCAATTTAAGAGGGAATACATGTGAGGGTGTCCTATCTTTTTCCTCAGTTAGAATAGGCATTTTTGTAGAATGACATTTACAGAAGATCTTGAAAAGACTTTTCTTCAGTTTTCTTTGTTTAGTTGGATTACTTTAATCTCTCTGTATTGTTGAAACGGAGATGAAATAACCATTTATTAAAAATGTTACAAAAAACCACATGCTTTCAAAGGGTAAAAAATAAGGGGTTGGGTCAGCACAACCTGCCTGTAGGTGCAGATCGCTATGGCGAAATACATATACAAACGGAAAATGCAAATGTGATCGCACACTACATCCAGCACTCTGCCCTCCATGCTGGATGAGACATTGGTTTATATTTTGGCCAAAGCATAGTAAGCCACTCACCGCGTCAAGGCTGTCTCATGAGTGGTCCCTAACTCTTGTTCCTACCTGTTCATGGGCCATGACAGCCACATAAAATCCAGGGAATGCAGGTCAGCATGCAAGCCAAGTACACTTTGCTTGTAACCCCGTCCGGTGCCATTACAGCTTTCATCGGATCCAGGGATGCAAGTACCAACATGCATGCTGAACCCACCATATACTTCTCCTGGAGCCAAATGGCTAATGGTAGGTTCTATACAAGCAGACTCAGTTTTATACTGACTTTAAAACCAGCCTCAAGGACAGATTAACTGGTCAGGTGTGCAATGACTCCAAGGAGATCGCCACGCCTCCAATATATACTACAAAGAAAAAAATAAGGGGTTGGGTCAGCACAACCTGCCTGTAGGTGCAGATCGCTATGGCGAAATACATATACAAACGGAAAATGCAAATGTGATCGCACACTACATCCAGCACTCTGCCCTCCATGCTGTAGTGTGCGATCACATTTGCATTTTCCGTTTGTATATGTATTTCGCCATTATTTTTTTCTTTGTAGTATATATTGGAGGCGTGGCGATCTCCTTGGAGTCATTGCACACCTGACCAGTTAATCTGTCCTTGAGGCTGGTTTTAAAGTCAGTATAAAACTGAGTCTGCTTGTATAGAACCTACCATTAGCCATTTGGCTCCAGGAGAAGTATATGGTGGGTTCAGCATGCATGTTGGTACTTGCATCCCTGGATCCGATGAAAGCTGTAATGGCACCGGACGGGGTTACAAGCAAAGTGTACTTGGCTTGCATGCTGACCTGCATTCCCTGGATTTTATGTGGCTGTCATGGCCCATGAACAGGTAGGAACAAGAGTTAGGGACCACTCATGAGACAGCCTTGACGCGGTGAGTGGCTTACTATGCTTTGGCCAAAATATAAACCAATGTCTCATCCAGCATGGAGGGCAGAGTGCTGGATGTAGTGTGCGATCACATTTGCATTTTCCGTTTGTATATGTATTTCGCCATAGCGATCTGCACCTACAGGCAGGTTGTGCTGACCCAACCCCTTATTTTTTTCTTTGTAGTATATATTGGAGGCGTGGCGATCTCCTTGGAGTCATTGCACACCTGACCAGTTAATCTGTCCTTGAGGCTGGTTTTAAAGTCAGTATAAAACTGAGTCTGCTTGTATAGAACCTACCATTAGCCATTTGGCTCCAGGAGAAGTATATGGTGGGTTCAGCATGCATGTTGGTACTTGCATCCCTGGATCCGATGAAAGCTGTAATGGCACCGGACGGGGTTACAAGCAAAGTGTACTTGGCTTGCATGCTGACCTGCATTCCCTGGATTTTATGTGGCTGTCATGGCCCATGAACAGGTAGGAACAAGAGTTAGGGACCACTCATGAGACAGCCTTGACGCGGTGAGTGGCTTACTATGCTTTGGCCAAAATATAAACCAATGTCTCATCCAGCATGGAGGGCAGAGTGCTGGATGTAGTGTGCGATCACATTTGCATTTTCCGTTTGTATATGTATTTCGCCATAGCGATCTGCACCTACAGGCAGGTTGTGCTGACCCAACCCCTTATTTTTTTCTTTGTAGTATATATTGGAGGCGTGGCGATCTCCTTGGAGTCATTGCACACCTGACCAGTTAATCTGTCCTTGAGGCTGGTTTTAAAGTCAGTATAAAACTGAGTCTGCTTGTATAGAACCTACCATTAGCCATTTGGCTCCAGGAGAAGTATATGGTGGGTTCAGCATGCATGTTGGTACTTGCATCCCTGGATCCGATGAAAGCTGTAATGGCACCGGACGGGGTTACAAGCAAAGTGTACTTGGCTTGCATGCTGACCTGCATTCCCTGGATTTTATGTGGCTGTCATGGCCCATGAACAGGTAGGAACAAGAGTTAGGGACCACTCATGAGACAGCCTTGACGCGGTGAGTGGCTTACTATGCTTTGGCCAAAATATAAACCAATGTCTCATCCAGCATGGAGGGCAGAGTGCTGGATGTAGTGTGCGATCACATTTGCATTTTCCGTTTGTATATGTATTTCGCCATAGCGATCTGCACCTACAGGCAGGTTGTGCTGACCCAACCCCTTATTTTTTTCTTTGTAGTATATATTGGAGGCGTGGCGATCTCCTTGGAGTCATTGCACACCTGACCAGTTAATCTGTCCTTGAGGCTGGTTTTAAAGTCAGTATAAAACTGAGTCTGCTTGTATAGAACCTACCATTAGCCATTTGGCTCCAGGAGAAGTATATGGTGGGTTCAGCATGCATGTTGGTACTTGCATCCCTGGATCCGATGAAAGCTGTAATGGCACCGGACGGGGTTACAAGCAAAGTGTACTTGGCTTGCATGCTGACCTGCATTCCCTGGATTTTATGTGGCTGTCATGGCCCATGAACAGGTAGGAACAAGAGTTAGGGACCACTCATGAGACAGCCTTGACGCGGTGAGTGGCTTACTATGCTTTGGCCAAAATATAAACCAATGTCTCATCCAGCATGGAGGGCAGAGTGCTGGATGTAGTGTGCGATCACATTTGCATTTTCCGTTTGTATATGTATTTCGCCATAGCGATCTGCACCTACAGGCAGGTTGTGCTGACCCAACCCCTTATTTTTTTCTTTGTAGTATATATTGGAGGCGTGGCGATCTCCTTGGAGTCATTGCACACCTGACCAGTTAATCTGTCCTTGAGGCTGGTTTTAAAGTCAGTATAAAACTGAGTCTGCTTGTATAGAACCTACCATTAGCCATTTGGCTCCAGGAGAAGTATATGGTGGGTTCAGCATGCATGTTGGTACTTGCATCCCTGGATCCGATGAAAGCTGTAATGGCACCGGACGGGGTTACAAGCAAAGTGTACTTGGCTTGCATGCTGACCTGCATTCCCTGGATTTTATGTGGCTGTCATGGCCCATGAACAGGTAGGAACAAGAGTTAGGGACCACTCATGAGACAGCCTTGACGCGGTGAGTGGCTTACTATGCTTTGGCCAAAATATAAACCAATGTCTCATCCAGCATGGAGGGCAGAGTGCTGGATGTAGTGTGCGATCACATTTGCATTTTCCGTTTGTATATGCTTTCAAAGGGTGTCCTAATTTTTTCACATGACTGTAGAAGTAAATCAACAACAGAATGACTTAGACAGAAGAAAATATGCCTTCTGGAGTGGCCCAGTCAGAGTCCTGACCTCAACCCGATTGAAATGCTGTGGCATGTTCTCAAGAAAGCGATTCACACCAGACATCCCAAGAATATTGCTGAACTGAAACAGTTCTGTAAAGAGGAATGGTCAAGAATTACTTCTGACCGTTGTGCACATCTGATCTGCAACTACAGGAAACGTTTGGTTGAAGTTATTGCTGCTAAAGAAGGTTCAACCAGTTATTAAATCCACATACTTTTTACACCTGCACTGTGAATGTTTACATGGTGTGTTCAATAAAAACATGGTAACATTTAATTCTTTGTGCAGAAATCCATATCATTCCAAAGGGTTCACATACTTTTTCTTGGAACTGTATATAGGGCTGTCCTGGCTCTCCCCTGAAGACAGATGTTTGGAAAAGGTAGATTGTACATTTTGAATTTCAACATCCCTGATGTTTTTATTGCCTGGCCCTATCAATTAAAGTGCAGAGGGTGTGGCAGTTGCAAAGAGAGCTGAGCCTCTAGGAGTAATGGTAACGCCCCTGTTACTCCTAGAGTCTCATTTACATATATGAAAACATAATTTCACCAATTCGGGCACATATGAAGATGGGACCAACACTGATTCATTCAGCTGCCAAGTGCACATGTAACAGGTGATGAAGTTTCATAGGTACAGATCTGCTGACAGATGCCCTTTAAAAATTTCATTTTCTGAAGTTCTGCCTGTGCATAATGTTCAGAATGATAGGCAGAGGCGCATAAAGGAGTTCAACATATGGCTTGGTAAATGGTGTCAAGAGCAAGGATTTGGCTTTGTTTCTCATGATAGCTCTACTTGGAATAGAAAGGAACTGTACAAAAAAGATGGTTTGCATCTTTCTCTCAAAGGAACAAATGTACTTAGTGAACAACTCCAAGAATTTGCGGAAGAGTATTTAAACTAGGAAGGGGGGGCAAAAGAGTGAAAATAAAAGAGTCCAATTGCCCCCCGAAACAATGCCAGAACAGGTCAGAAGCACAGAGGTTAAGAAATGATAAGCTCAGAGTCCTGTCTACAAATGCTCGCAGTTTAGGTAAAAAAATCAATGAACTTGGGTCAATAATGGCATCTGAGAATGTAGATTTAGTGGCTGTTACGGAGACATGGTTTAATGAAAGAAATGACTGGGACATAACCATACCAGGGTACTCTTTATACAGAAGAGACAGAGAAGGCAAGAAAGGAGGAGGAGTGGCCCTGTATGTGAAAGATAGCATTAAATCTAACCTAATACAAGTTGGGGAGGCCAACATAGAGTCAGTTTGGGTTACGTTGCAGTTTGCTAACCATGCAGTAACTCGTGTAGGTGTGATATATAGACCACCTGGTCAAGTTAAAGAACTAGATGATCTACTAGTTGAAGAAATAGCTAAAATGACAATGAAAGGAGAAGTTATCATTATGGGAGATTTCAATCTTCCAGATATAAACTGGAAAACCAAAATAGCAAGTTCTACCAGGAGTACAGATATTCTAAATTCCCTACTGGGGTTATCTCTACAACAAGTGGTTGAGGAGCCAACCCGGAGGGAGGCCATTTTGGATTTGGTATTCACAAACGGGGATTCGGTATATGATGTCATTGTAGGCGAAACCTTGGGATCTAGTGATCACCAGTCAGTGTGGTTTAATATAAGAACTGTGAAAGAGTCCCACCACACAAAAACTAAAGTTTTAGATTTTAGAAAAACAGACTTTTCAAAAATGAAATTAGTCATAAATGAGTCCTTATCAGACTGGAACGGATTACATGGAGTCCAGGAGAAATGGGACTACTTAAAAGGTGCATTATTGAAGGCAACAGAAAATTGCATTAGACTTGTCAGTAAAAACAAAAAAAGGAGGAGACCACTGTGGTACTCAGCAGAAGTGGCCCAAATCATTAAAAATAAAAAGCTAGCATTTTGTAATTATAAAAAAACCCAGAGCAATGAAGATAAGGAAATTTACAAGATTAGGCAGAGAGAGGCCAAGCAAGTTATAAGAACTTCTAAAGCGCAGGCAGAAGAAAAACTAGCTCAGTCTATGAAAAAAGGGGATAAGACATTCTTCAGATATATAAATGAAAAAAGGAAATTAAAACAAGGAATAACTAAATTAAAAACAAAGGACAGAAGGTATGTAGAAGAGAATAAAGGGCTAGCCGACTGCCTTAATGAATACTTCTGTTCAGTTTTTACAAAAGAAAAAGGAGAAGGACCTCCACTAGAAAGAATGACTAATAAATCGTTTGATACAAGTATCTTTACAGAGGAAGATGTTCTAAGTTTGCTGTCTAAGGTGAAGACAAATAAGTCACAGGGGCCTGATGAGATACACCCAAAATTATTAAAAGAGCTTAGTGGTGAGCTGGCAAAACCGTTAACAGATTTATTTAACCAATCATTAGTAACAGGAGTCGTCCCGGAAGATTGGAAATTGGCTAATGTCGTGCCCATTCACAAGAAAGGTAGTAGGGAGGAATCGAGCAACTATAGACCAGTGAGTCTGACATCAATAGTAGGCAAATTAATGGAAACCCTATTAAAGGATAGGATTGTGGAACATCTAAAATCCCATGGATTGCAAGATGAAAAACAACATGGGTTTACTTCAGGGAGATCATGTCAAACAAATCTTATAGATTTTTTTGACTGGGTGAATAAAATAATAGACGGTGGAGGTGCAGTAGACATCGCATATCTAGATTTTAGTAAGGCTTTTGACACTGTCCCACATAGAAGACTTATCAATAAACTGCAGTCATTGAGCATGGACTCCCATATTGTTGAGTGGATTAGGCAGTGGCTGAGTGACAGACAACAGAGGGTGGTAGTCAATGGAGAACATTCAAAACAAGGTCATGTTACCAGTGGGGTTCCACAGGGATCTGTACTGGGACCGATTTTGTTTAATATCTTCATAAGTGATATTGCAAAAGGCCTCGCTGGTAAGGTTTGTCTTTTTGCTGATGACACAAAGATAGGTAACAGGGTTGATGTTCCTGGAGGGAAACGCCAAATGGAAAAGGATTTAGGAAAACTAGAAGAATGGTCAGAACTCTGGCAACTGAAATTTAATGTGGATAAGTGCAAGATAATGCACCTGGGGCGTAAAAACCCAAGGACAGAATATAGAATATTTGACACAGTCCTGACCTCAGTATCTGAGGAAAGGGATTTAGGAGTAATTATTTCAGAAGACTTAAAGGTGGGAAGACAATGTAATAGAGCAGCACGAAATGCCAGCAGAATGCTTGGATGTATAGGGAGAGGTATAAGCAGTAGAAAGAGTGAAGTGCTTATGCCGCTGTACAGAACACTGGTGAGACCTCACTTGGAGTATTGTGCGCAGTACTGGAGGCCATATCTCCAGAAGGATATAGATACTCTAGAGAGAGTTCAGAGAAGAGCTACTAAACTAGTACATGGATTGCAGGATAAAACTTACCAGGAAAGGTTAAAGGACCTTAATATGTATAGCTTGGAAGAAAGACGAGACAGAGGGGATATGATAGAAACTTTTAAATACATAAAGGGAATCAACTCGGTAAAGGAAGAGAGCATATTTAAAAGAAGAAAAACTACCACAAGAGGACACAGTTTTAAATTAGAGGGGCAAAGGTTTAAAAGTAATATAAGGAAGTATTACTTTACTGAGAGAGTAGTGGATGCATGGAATAGCCTTCCTGCAGAAGTGGTAGCTGCAAATACAGTGAAGGGGTTTAAGCATGCATGGGATAGGCATAAGGCCATCCTTCATATAAGATAGGGCCGGGGGCTATCCATAGTATTCAGTATATTGGGCAGACTAGATGGGCCAAATGGTTCTTATCTGCCGACACATTCTATGTTTCTATGTAATACTGATAGTGATAAAATGTCATTTATGAACATTTCACTCTGTCATGATTCTGTTCTCTTACAGTTGCAGTTATTCTGAAGTGGAAATACAGGAACAACAACTAAAATCCTTCCTGACACATAGATTTTCTGTTTCTTTGTTTTTGTTTTTTACTCCCTGCCTTCTAGGAGCCATTTTTTTTTTTTATGTTTCCTTTCACATAAACATAAGAGGGCTTGTTTTTTGCCTGCCAAGTTGCACTTTCTAATGGCATCATTTAATAATTCAGACGATGTAGTGGGATACAGATAAAAAACTTCTAAATGGGGTGGAATTAGAAGAAACCCCACAATTCCACAAAGATTTTATAGATCTTGTTTTTACAAAGTTCCTTACGCAGTAAAACTGATATGCCAGCTGCTCAGAATATCCAGAAGGCATCCAAATTATAATGAAGTCAAGTACAGCGTTCAAATATAGACGAACATTGAAAAGACCAGCAGAGATCCCTTAAGCTTCCAATTCGATCCTTCTGTAGGAACCAAAGGTTGTGCAGCATCATTTAATAATTCAGACGATGTAGTGGGATACAGGTAAAAAACTTCTAAATGTGGTGGAATAGAAGAAACCCCGCAATTCCACAAAGATTTTATAGATCTTGTTTTTACAAAGTTCCTTACGCAGTAAAACTGATATGCTGGCTGCTCAGAATATCCAGAAGGCATCCAAATTATAATGAAGTCAAGTACAGCGTTCAAATATAGACGAACATTGAAAAGACCAGCAGAGATCCCTTAAGCTTCCAATTCGATCCTTCTGTAGGAACCAAAGGTTGTGCAAATAGTAAAGAACCACCAACAAAAGTAAAATAAATAATTTATTATACTCACAAAGGTAACAAGGTAATAGGCATATCATAAAGCTGCATCAGCCCTCGTGTCTTTGCCCGACCTAAGTTTAGCTTTCACTTCATTAGGACCGCATACTCCACCTTCATCTGGGTGTCTAATTTATACAGATCTATGGTGGGGAAAACTCCTCCCAATTGCATTAGGCCATAAACAAGACAAAAATCATTCCTATCCCCAAATAAAACGTTTGCAAAATAAAACAAAAAATAATTATTTAACTTTAAAACCAACATATTTCTTCCACTTATCTCATAAAACATTCTGCCCTTATTATTACTATTCCATTCTTCGTTTCGTCCAACAAATCAATTCCTAATGGCTATTTCCCATAGTTTTTCCCGATCACATGGTTGGGTTTAGCTAATAGAGAAGTGCACTGCTCTTTCATTCATAAAAGTCTCCTAACCCCGTGATTAAATCAGCCAATCATAGCCAGATCTTCTTTCATTCATTCTTTAAATCATGTGGTTCTTTCAGACCAATAAGCAAGCACTATTGCTTTCTATCTTGCACACAGGAAAGCACGGGAACAGAGCTGATTAATGACATACCATGATCTCGTCCAGACTGAGCTTCACAACTAAAATAAATTTAGCTACATAAAAACATACTAATTATACTAAACAAGGCTTAAGATCAAATTCAATGTTTAATCCTTGCGGTTGCAAGGTTGCCAATCTATAATCCACTCTACTTCACACCGACTGATCTTAGCCAGTGGGTCTCCTTTTCGCCACTTCTGATTAACCCTTTCTATACCAGTAAATATTAACCCACTGGGATCTTTGCCTTGTGCTGATTTAAAATGTAGAGGAACACTATGAGTGTCTAGACATTTTTTAATGTTGCAAATGTGTTCTTGAATAGTTTTGGTCGAGCACCAAAGTGCTCGGGTTCTCGAGTAGAACCCCTCTGGATGCTCGGGTGCTCTACTGAGCACCCGAGCACAATGGAAGTCAATGGGAGAACCCGAGCATTAAACCAGGCACCCCCTGCTCTGAAGAGGGGAGGGTTTCTGGTTCATAGTAAAAGGTCAGAAATTGATGGAAACACCACCGAAATGGTTCGGGAACAGCATGGGGCGGATGTCTGGATGCATCTTGGACTCCCAGGTTGCTGCTGGGAACGATGTTGTCCGAGTAGTACGCCACTTTTACAGACTGATAATAATGCGCACCAAACCGAAGATAAAATCGATTTTAGAGGAAAAATTGTTAGGAAACATTCTTTCCTGTATATTTACGTATATAAAGTGCAAGTGCTGCCAAAACTTACAAGGAAGGGGCACTCCGATACAACCTGTATATCACGTAAAGGAGGGCCTCATTTACATTGTGGTACAATTGTTCAGGTAGTGGGACTCCTACACTCATAAAGCCTATGCACTAAGGGAAAGGGCTTCCAAAAATTACAAGCAACGGCACTCCAATACAGCCTTTATTAACATAAAGGAGGTCATCATACACACCCTTGAAAAATTATGATGGATGGCCTGCTAGTAACCCTCAAAAACATTAGGAGCAAGGGCCTGTTAGGGACCCTCTAAAACATTAGGGGAGAGGGCCTGCTGCGGATCTGACCATCTAAAACATTAGGGGTGAGGGTCTGCTGCTGAGCTGACCATCTAAAACATTAGGGGTGAGGGCCTGCTGCCGAGCTGACCATCTAAAAAATGTTTCGGTGAGGGCCTGCTGCTGAGCTGACCATCTAAAACATTATGGGCCAGGGCCTGCTGCCGAGCTGAACATCTAAAAAAAATTTGTGGGCGAGAGCCTGCTGCCGAGCTGACCATCTAAAAAATGTTGTGGGCGAGGGCCTGCTGCCGAGCGGACCATCTAAAAAATTTGGTGGGTGAGAACCTGCTGCTGAGCTGACCATCTAAAAAAAATTCTGGGCGAGGGCCTGCTGCCGAGCTGACCATCTAAATATTTAGGGGTGAGGGTCTGCTGCTGAGCTGACCCTCTAAAACATTATGGTTGAGGGCCTGCTGGTGACCCTCAAAAACATTATGGGTAAGGGGCCTGCTGGTGACCCTCTAAAACATTATGGGTGAGAGCCCGCTGCTGAGCTGACCCTCTAAAACAGGGGTCCTCAAACTTTTTAAACCGGGGGCCACTTCACTGTCCCTCAAACCATTGGAGGGCCGGACTATATTTTTTAAAGGGGTATTCCCATCTTGGACAATAGGGGAATATCGTTAGGTGCAGGTCCCACCGCTGGGACCCGCACCTATATAGAGAACGGAGCCCCGAAAGTGAATGGGAGTGTACTGCGCATGCACTGCCCATGCTCCCATTAATTTCTATGAGGCTGGCGGAAATAGCCTATTTTCGGCAGCCCCATAGAAATGAATGGACGGCGGCTGCTTATGCGCAGTGCGCCCTCCTTCGCTTTCGGGGCTCCATTCTCTATATCAGTGCGGGTCTCAGTGGTTTGGAATGGCTATATAAGCAGGAAGATCCTTTCCATGGGACAACCATGACACTAAAATAGGATCTTTCTGCTTTTATAGCCATCCCAAACCAGAACCCCCACTTACAGGTCTCTGCCCCCCGACGTGGACACTTAACTCTTGCAGGCTTTTCTATGCAGACCAGATCAGTGCCTGACGGGGTTCTCCCTATATAACGGGCCTGAAAGGAAATGCGTATATAAGTAGGATGCTATTTTATTATCATGGTTGCCCCATGGAAAGAAAACTGGCAGTTGGCTGGATTGGCATGCTCTCAATTGTTTCCCAAAGAGACTTGGATAATGAAATATCAGGCTGCAAGTCTGCATTTCAATAGGTCAGATTCTGACCTAATAAAATGCAGACTGGCACCCTGATATTTCATTATCCAAGTGTCACTCTGACTGACCTCTTGACAGTCTCTTTGAGTATGAAATGAGAGCATGCCAACCCAGCTAACTGCCCGTTTTCCTACTGCCACAGTGGCCACCATTTTCATTTGCCCCACAGACAAGTGGCCGCCATTTTAATGTCCCCCGCATCGGCCCCGCCGCCCCGCCACCCCCCCATTGTAAAAAATGCCCACCACACACTGTCTCCCCATTGTTGAAATTAAAATGCCACACTGACGCACCCACAGTTGTTCCGGCTGTTCTTCTCTCTGCTCCAGGCGGTGATGTGAGAAGCTGGCGGGCGGCGGCGCTAACTCACTCACTGTAGGTCACGCGCCGGCGTAGCCTGCGTAGCCTGAGAGGAGGCGCGTGACGTCAGTGAGCAGTCACGTACCGCCGGATCAGAGCTGACATCGGAGGGAGGGAGCAGATGCGCGTAGGCCTAATGTTAACTGTTAAAGACCCGGCGGGCCGGATCAGAGTCCTCGGCGGGCCGCATGTGGCCCGCGGGCCGTAGTCTGAGGACCCCTGCTCTAAAACATTAGGAGCGAGGGCAGCCTAATAAGCATGTTGATATGATGCAGGAGGAGGATGACGAGACAAGGGCGATTGAACCATATACCCTTTTTTAGTGGTGGAAGGGGTGCATGGGAATACAGTGTATTTAATACACCATAAAAGCCACATTTAGAGTGCCTTTATGTTCAGCCACTTTCCTCTGGTGGAGTAGAGAAGTCAGGGGCAATCCAGGCCTTGTTCATTTTTATAAATGTCAACTGGACAGCATTTTTAGTTGACAGGCGGGTGCGCTTATCAGTTATCACAAGGATAACTGAGGACACTGACACGGTCTGCTATGTACTCCTTCACCATCTTCCAAAATGTTTCCCTCCTTGTGACACTAGGCCGCGCATCAGGTTGAGGGTACTGGCGGGGTGTCATAAAACTGTCCCAGGCCTTGGAGAGTGTTGCCTTGCCTCTGTTGGAACTCCTGTGTGTTCCCTTCGTCTCCCCTCCTCGATTGGCCAAGGAACTACGTACTCTGCAGCCAGCATTGTCAGCTGGAAATTTTTGAAGCAATTTTTCCACAAGGACCTTCTGGTAATGCACCATTTTGATCGTCCTCTCCACCACAGGAATCAGAGATGAAAAGTTATCTTTGTAGCGGGGGTCGAGAAGGGTAAACAACCAGTAATCAGTGGTGGCCAAAATGTGTACAACGCTAGGGTCACAGGAAAGGCAGCCTAACATAAAGTCAGCCATGTGTGCCAGGAGGATGACTCTCAATCTCCTCATCCGCTTCTACCAATCAACGCTGAAAAGATGGAATAAAACTTCCATGGGTACTACCCTCTGTAGTGGAGGCAGATCAGTTTAAGCACGGCCTGTGCCGCTTCCCCACTGCAGTGCTACACTGCTTCCAGCTACTGACTGATGTCTGACTTGTGCTCCAAGATAAGAATTCAGAGGTGGAAGTGGAGGAGGAGGAGGAGAAGGGGGGTTGCAGCCACTAAAGTAGATGGCGGAGGAAACCCTGATGGACGTAGGGCCCGCAATCCTTGGCGTCGGTAGCACCTGTGCCATCCCAGGGTACGAATCGCTCCCGTCAGGGAAATGTAGCGTCCCTGGCCAAAAGCATTTGTCCATGTGTTAGTCGTTAAGTGGAACTTCCTAATAACTGCATTGGTCAGGGTACGGGTGATGTTACGGGACACATGCTGGTGTAAGACTAGGACTACACACCGTGAAAAATGTTAGCGGTTGGGGATAGAGTACTGCGGGACAGCCGCCGCCATCAGGCTGCCGAAAGCCTCAGTGTCCACAAGCCTAAATGGCAACATTTCCAGGGCCAGCAATTTGGAGAGGTGCGCATTTAGTGCTATGGTCTGTGAGTGGGTGGCTGGGTATTTACGCTTTTTTTCAAAGGCCTAGGGTATAGACCTCTGTAAGCTGCGCTGGGACACAGAAGTGGATATCTGATGGTGCTTGCAAAGGTCCAGGTACATGGCGGGAGGCATCTGGGCCTGCGTCTTGGACAGGGGATTGGCCAGCACATAACACAGGGGAAGAGGAGGCAGTGGTGTGACCCACAGACACTGGTTGTGGACCCAGGCGTTCGGCCCACCTATTAGGGTGCTTTGATGCCATGTGGCGGATCATGATGGTGGTGGTGAAGTTGCTAGTGTTCACTCCCCTGCTCATTTTGGTACGGCACAGGTTGCAAATGACAATTCTTTTATCGTCCACACTTTCCTCAAAAAAGCGCCAGACTGCGGAAAACCTACCTCTTGGCAAGGGAGATTGCAGCAAGGGGGTGCTCAGGGGAACAGTTGCGGGCCTTTTTGGTGTGACCCACCTTCTCCCTTTTGCCATCCTGTTGCGGTGCTGCGGATCCCTCCCCCTCTGTACTGCTGTCCTCTCTCGGCTTTCCACCTTCCCAAGTTGGGTCAGTGATTCCATCATCCACAACCTCTTCTTCCACTTCCTCACTCTGGTCATCCTCCTGACTTGTTGACCTAACAAGAACCTCACTTATTGACAACTGTGCCTTATCCTCATCATCAACCTCTTGAGACACTAATTGCCGTTGACTTATTGGCAACTGTATCTCATCATCATCATCCAACTCGTGAAACGCTAATTGCCGTTCCCCACCATCATCCTCTTCTGAATGTGGATGCTCAAGAGTTTGGGAATCAGTGCACAAGATCTCCTCATGTCCCTCCTCAAGCGGGCTTGGCGAGAGGCCCAAATCAAGGAATGGCGATGAAAAGAGCTCCTCGGATTATCCGAGTGTGGGATCACTTGTTTGCCAAGACTCTCCATGGTGGGAGGAAGGAGGATCAGGGTAAGGATTCTGTTAACCAGTCTGTTGGCTACTGAGACTGGACTTTGTGGAAGACAGGGTGGTGCTTAACCGATTCAATCCAACAGACCACCTGGTCCCACTGGTCTGACTTCGAGAGTGGTGTCCTTCGCCGCCCTGCAAACTGGGACATGAGCTAGGTATCGTGGATGAGTGTGTTTCTTGTGCTCTCGCAGCAGGCACAGTTTCACCGTGCCCAGGGCCACGGCCTCTGCATGCACCATCAGCAGCACGGCCACTTCCCCATCCCTCACTGCTCGTCTTGCGCATATTAAATGGTATATATGTCACCACCGCTTAATAAAAAATTACACTGAATTAATGTCACTGATATTTAGGATGCGCACACGTTAAACAGGAGGTATAGCGCAAGTAATATCGCTTCGATCCGAAATTATAAAAAAACAGCCTTTGGCTGCAGAGAGCCTTTATAGGGGTGTAGAACACTGTGCCTTGCAGTAACACGCATAGGGAGTCTGCTCTGGTAGGGAAATAATACTGTGAGTCAGTATGACATGCAGATGACAGGCGTCGCTCTTAGAATCACTGCATACTTCACTTATTTGGGCAGTCACGGGGCCAAAATAACAAAATAACTCAAGTATGAACTCAGCTTTACGGGTCGATGTTAGCGCCGAGAAGAAGCGCACTTCTTTTACACCGTCGTCAGCTGATTCCACATAGATGTCTATGGAACCTGTTCTTTTAAACGTTTATACAAGTAGAGCCCCCCGACAGAGTGGAGAGGGTGTCAGCAGTAAGTTTGTGTTGACGTCACTGATTATTTTGCCCTTCCTCTGATCCGTCAGAACATTAACCTTAAAAAAACGGATCCTGTCTGTGGAGCATACACCTTCACTCGGTCAGCATTTGGTCAGTAATCCATCAGTATTGTTAATGCCAAAAAAAACAGGAGTGTCTCCAAAACAGATAACACATGAATGGAATATAAGTCTTCTGTGTTTTCTACCCACTCCTGCTTTTGGCTACCAAATCACAAGCCAATTCTGATGGGACCATACAGGCCTTACAGCTGCTACACAGACAGGATCCGTTGTGCATCTCATTTTTCCTTCCTTCTGACAGATCAGAAGAAGGGTCAAATAAATGATGATGTCAGCCAGGCCGAAATGCAAAATAGTGGCCCAGTCATGAAGTGGGGAGGGTGGAAACAGCACAAGAAGTCCACAGAGTGGCCCTATGACATAGTGGTATGGTGGAAGCAGCATCAGGAGGCCACAGAGTGGCAAGGTGACAGTGTGGAGGTGGAAGCAGCATTAGTAGACCACAAAGTGTCAAGGTGACAGAGTGTGGCGGTGGCAGCAGCATCAGGAGACCACAGAGTGGCAAGGTGACATAGTGTGGAGGTTGCAGCAGCATCAGGAGGCCACAGAGTGACCCGGTGACAGAGTGTGTAGGTGGCAGCTGCATCAGGAGGCCACAGCCTGGCAAGGTTACATAGTGTGTAGGTGGCAGCAGCATCAGGAAGCCACAGAGTGGCAAGGTGACAGAGTGGGGAGGCGGGTGGCAATAACCGTACCCGCTGATGATGGTGGGTGTAAGAAAGAGCACTTGGCATCAGATGTGTGGCATCAGTTGGGTGGCAGTATCAGAATAGTAGCTGAGGCAGGTAGCCAGAAGAAACTGGTCTATTTTGTCAAAGTGTTGGTGTGGCATCATGGATGATCTAGTCTGATGCATCAGGCATTGGTGGGTGGAAATGCTGGCTGATCCACGTCTGATTCATCTTGACAAAGGTCAGTCTCTGCACATTTGGGGTGGACAGGCGAGTTCTTCTTGGGGTAACTATGGCCCCCTCGGCACTAAACACCCACTCTGATGCCACACTACTGTCTGGGCAGGACAGCTTTTCCAGGGCAAACTCTGCCAGTTGCGGCCACATATCCAGTTTGGCTGCCCAGTAGTCCAGCGGATCTTCAATGACGGCTGGCAGGGTGCACTCCAAGTACGGTATGCCACCACCTGTTGGTTCAGGTTCTGCTCTATTTCTAGCTGCTGGTGAGTAGTTTCTTCACTATGCGGGTGAAGAAAGCTGGTCAGCAGCGACTCTAGACTCAGGCTGCTGATGATGTAGCTGATACTGCTCCTGCTACCCCACCCCTCCCCAGCAGCCATGGCAGTGGAACGTGAGCGCAGAGGGCACCCCCAGTCAGACCTGCGAGAGGATGGACGATGATGCAGATAGGCAGCAGCCAACTGACTACATAGGCTGTCTCTATAGTAGTTCAGTTCCAGTACCAGGTCCATCAAGGTATGGAGGAAGGCTGTGTTCTGGGGCCCATTACCGCTATAAAAATCATTATCCCAGATATCCGTCGAGCTATCAACAGAACAACTATTATAGAGAAGAGAGAAATTCTCAAATATCCACACAGAACAATGTCATATTTCCGACTCAAGCGAAACAGAATTTTCCCCATCAGAGTAATACAAAGGGAAAAACTGACAGAAAGGAAAGGAACAGAAAAACAAGAAGCAAGACCGATGACTTCCCAAAAAAGAAGACTAAGGCTACTTTCACACTTGTGTTCAGAGAGGATCCGTCTGGTGTCTGAACAGACGGATCCTCTCCTATAATGCAGACGTTTTGATCCGTTCAGAACGGATCCGTCTGCATTATAGTTTAGAAAAAATTCTAAGTCTGAAAGTTGTTCAGACGGATCCGTCCAGACTTTACATTGAAAGTCAATGGGGGACGGTTCCGTTTGAAAATTGAGCCATATTGTGTCAACTTCAAACGGATCGATCCCCATTGACTTACATTGTAAGTCTGGATGGATCCGTTTGCCTCCGCATGGCCAGGCGGACACCCGAACGCTGCAAGCAGCGTTCGGGTGTCCGCCTGCTGAGCGGAGCGGAGGCTGAACGCTGCCAGACTGATGCATTCTGAGCGGATCCGCATCCACTCAGAATGCATTGGTAGCTGGACGGATGCGTTCGGGGCCGCTTGTGAGAGCCTTCAAACGGAGCTCACCAGCGGAGCCCCGAACGCAAATGCGAAAGTAGCCTAATAGAGGAAAGAGAGTAAAAGGAAAATGTCAGCCCAAGATCCAAAAAGAGCAGGGAGAAATAAGAGGGATATTTAATCTCAGTTCTCACCAATTATCAGAACAAAATAAACAGTATTAGGGAAGGGTTTAAAATTTGCTCCTACAAATAAACCTAATACATTTGAAATCTTTTTGGATGTACATAAATATGTTAAAAAGCTTAATTTGGCCAAATATGCTCTCATCAATCAGAAAATATCCACCAACGATATGTCCGCTAATAATAGTTATACATACCAATTTACGGGAGAAGTCTAAGTTCTTCCCCCCAAAACAAAGAGAATGAATAGAGTTGAGCGAACACCTAGATGTTCGGGTTCGAGAAGTTCGGCCGAACTTCCCGGAAATGTTCGGGTTCGGGATCCGAACCCGACCCGAACTTCGTCCCGAACCCGAACCCCATTGAAGTCAATGGGGACCCAAACTTTTCGGCACTAAAAAGGCTGTAAAACAGCCCAGGAAAGAGCTAGAGGGCTGCAAAAGGCAGCAACATGTAGGTAAATCCCCTGCAAACAAATGTGGATAGGGAAATGAATTAAAATAAAAAATAAAAATAAAAAAAATTAACCAATATCAATTGGACAGAGGTCCCATAGCAGAGAATCTGGCTTCACGTCAGCAGAGAATCAGTCTCTTCATGCCATAGCAGAGAATCTGGCTTCATGTCAGCAGAGAATCAGTCTTCATGTCATAGCAGAGAATCAGGCTTCACGTCACCCACCACTGGAACAGGCCACTGTCACATATTTAGGCCCCGGCACCCAGACAGAGGAGAGAGGTCCCGTAACAGAGAATCTGGCTTCATGTCAGCACAGAATCAGTCTTCATGTCATAGCAGAGAATCAGGCTTCACGTCACCCACCACTGGAACAGGCCACTGTCACATATTTAGGCCTCGGCACCCAGACAGAGGAGAGAGGTCCCGTAACAGAGAATCTGGCTTCATGTCAGCACAGAATCAGTCTTCATGTCATAGCAGAGAATCAGGCTTCACGTCACCCACCACTGGAACAGGCCACTGTCACATATTTAGGCCCAGGCAGAGGAGAGAGGTCCCGTAACAGAGAATCTGGCTTCATGTCAGCAGAGAATCAGTCTTCATGTCATAGCAGAGAATCAGGCTTCACGTCACCCACCACTGGAACAGGCCACTGTCACAAATTTAGGCCCCGGCACCCAGGCAGAGGAGAGAGGTCCCGTAACAGAGAATCTGGCTTCATGTCAGCACAGAATCAGTCTTCATGTTATAGCAGAGAATCAGGCTTCACGTCACCCACCACTGGAACAGGCCACTGTCACATATTTAGGCCCCGGCACCCAGACAGAGGAGAGAGGTCCCGTAACAGAGAATCTGGCTTCATGTCAGCACAGAATCAGTCTTCATGTCATAGCAGAGAATCAGGCTTCACGTCACCCACCACTGGAACAGGCCACTGTCACATATTTAGGCCCCGGCACCCAGACAGAGGAGAGAGGTCCCGTAACAGAGAATCTGGCTTCATGTCAGCACAGAATCAGTCTTCATGTCATAGCAGAGAATTAGGCTTCACGTCAGCCACCACTGGAACAGGCCACTGTCACATATTTAGGCCCAGGCACCCAGGCAGAGGAGAGAGGTCCCGTAACAGAGAATCTGGCTTCATGTCAGCACAGAATCAGTCTTCATGTTATAGCAGAGAATCAGGCTTCACGTCACCCACCACTGGAACAGGCCACTGTCACACATTTAGGCCCCGGCACCCAGACAGAGGATAGGTTCATTCAACTTTGGGTTGCCCCGCAATATAATGGTAAAATGAAAATAAAAATAGGATTGAATGAGGAAGTGCCCTGGAGTACAATAATATATTGTTAAGGGGAGGTAGTTAATGTCTAATCTGCACAAGGGATGGACAGGTCCTGTGGGATCCATGCCTGGTTCATTTTTATGAACGTCAGCTTGTCCACATTGGCTGTAGACAGGCGGCTGCGTTTGTCTGTAATGACGCCCCCTGCCGTGCTGAATACACGTTCAGACAAAACGCTGGCCGCCGGGCAGGCCAGCACCTCCAAGGCATAAAAGGCTAGCTCTGGCCACGTGGACAATTTGGAGACCCAGAAGTTGAATGGGGCCGAACCATCAGTCAGTACGTGGAGGGGTGTGCACAGGTACTGTTCCACCATGTTATTGAAATGTTGCCTCCTGCTAACACGTTCCGTATCAGGTGGTGGTGCAGTTAGCTGTGGCGTGGTGACAAAACTTTTCCACATCTCTGCCATGCTAACCCTGCCCTCAGAGGAGCTGGCCGTGACACAGCTGCGTTGGCGACCTCTTGCTCCTCCTCTGCCTTCGCCTTGGGCTTCCACTGGTTCCCCTGTGACATTTGGGAATGCTCTCAGTAGCGCGTCTACCAACGTGCGCTTGTACTCGCGCATCTTCCTATCACGCTCCAGTGTAGGAAGTAAGGTGGGCACATTGTCTTTGTACCGGGGATCCAGCAGGGTGGCAACCCAGTAGTCCGCACACGTTAAAATGTGGCCAACTCTGCTGTCGTTGCGCAGGCACTGCAGCATGTAGTCGCTCATGTGTGCCAGGCTGCCCAGAGGTAAGGACAAGCTGTCCTCTGTGGGAGGCGTATCGTCATCGTCCTGTGTTTCCCCCCAGCCACGCACCAGTGATGGGCCCGAGCTGCGTTGGGTGCCAGCCCGCTGTGAACCTGCTTCATCCTCATCCTCCTCCACCTCCACCTCCTCCTCATCCTCGTCCTCCTCGTCCTCCAGTAGTGGGCCCTGTCTGGCCACATTTGTACCTGGCCTCTGCTGTTGCAAAAAACCTCCCTCTGAGTCACTTCGAAGAGACTGGCCTGAAAGTGCTAAAAATGACCCCTCTTCCTCCTCTTCCTCCTGGGCCACCTCCTCTTCCATCATCACCCTAAGTGTTTTCTCAAGGAGACATAGAAGTGGTATTGTAACGCTGATAACGGCGTCATCGCCACTGGCCATGTTGGTGGAGTACTCGAAACAGCGCAACAGGGCACACAGGTCTCGCATGGAGGCCCAGTCATTGGTGGTGAAGTGGGGCTGATCCGCAGTGCGACTGACCCGTGCGTGCTGCAGCTGAAACTCCACTATGGCCTGCTGCTGCTCGCACAGTCTGTCCAGCATGTGCAAGGTGGAGTTCCACCTGGTGGGCACGTCGCATATGAGGCGGTGAGCGGGAACGCCGAAGTTACGCTGTAGCGCAGACAGGCGAGCAGCGGCAGGGTGTGAACACCGGAAGCGCGAACAGACGGCCCGCACTTTATGCAGCAGCTCTGACATGTCGGGGTAGTTGTGAATGAACTTCTGCACCACCAAATTCAGCACATGCGCCAGGCAAGGGATGTGCGTCAAACCGGCTAGTCCCAGAGCTGCAACGAGATTTCGCCCATTATCGCACACCACCAGGCCAGGCTTGAGGCTCACCGGCAGCAACCACTCGTCGGTCTGTTGTTCTATACCCCGCCACAACTCCTGTGCGGTGTGGGGCCTGTCCCCCAAACATATGAGTTTCAGAACAGCCTGCTGACGTTTACCCCGGGCTGTGCTGAAGTTGGTGGTGAAGGTGTGTGGCTGACTGGATGAGCAGGTGGAAGAAGAGGAGGAGGAAGCTGAGTAGGAGGAGGAGGAGACAGGAGGCAAAGAATGTTGCCCTGCGATCCTTGGCGGCGGAAGGACGTGCGCCAAACAGCTCTCCGCCTGGGGCCCAGCCGCCACTACATTTACCCAGTGTGCAGTTAGGGAGATATAGTGTCCCTGGCCGTGCTTACCGGTCCACGTATCTGTGGTTAGGTGGACCTTGCCACAGATGCGGTTGCGCAGTGCACACTTGATTTTATCGGATACTTGGTTGTGCAGGGAAGGCACGGCTCTCTTGGAGAAGTAGTGCCGGCTGGGAACAACATACTGTGGGACAGCAAGCGACATGAGCTGTTTGAAGCTGTCTGTGTCCACCAGCCTAAATGACAGCATTTCATAGGCCAGTAGTTTAGAAATGCTGGCATTCAGGGCCAGGGATCGAGGGTGGCTAGGTGGGAATTTACGCTTTCTCTCAAATGTTTGTGAGATGGAGAGCTGAACGCTGCCGTGTGACATGGTTGAGATGCTTGGTGATGCAGGTGGTGGTGTTGGTGGTACATCCCATGTTTGCTGGGCGGCAGGTGCCAACGTCCCTCCAGAGGCGGAGGAAGAGGCCGAGGCGGCAGCAGCAGAAGAGGTAGCAGGGGGAGCCTGAGTGACTTCCTTGTTTTTAAGGTGTTTACTCCACTGCAGTTCATGCTTTGCATGCAGGTGCCTGGTCATGCAGGTTGTGCTAAGGTTCAGAACGTTAATGCCTCGCTTCAGGCTCTGATGGCACAGCGTGCAAACCACTCGGGTCTTGTCGTCAGCACATTGTTTGAAGAAGTGCCATGCCAGGGAACTCCTTGAAGCTGCCTTTGGGGTGCTCGGTCCCAGATGGCGGCGGTCAGTAGCAGGCGGAGTCTCTTGGCGGCGGGTGTTCTGATTTTGCCCACTGCTCCCTCTTTTGCTACGCTGTTGGCTCGGTCTCACCACTGCCTCTTCCTCTGAACTGTGAAAGTCAGTGGCACGACCTTCATTCCATGTGGGGTCTAGGACCTCATCGTCCCCTGCATCGTCTTCCACCCAGTCTTGATCCCTGACCTCCTGTTCAGTCTGCACACTGCAGAAAGACGCAGCAGTTGGCACCTGTGTTTTGTCATCATCAGAGACGTGCTGAGGTGGTATTCCCATGTCCTCATCATCAGGAAACATAAGTGGTTGTGCGTTAGTGCATTCTATCTCTTCCACCCCTGGGGAAGGGCTAGGTGGATGCCCTTGGGAAACCCTGCCAGCAGAGTCTTCAAACAGCATAAGAGACTGCTGCATAACTTGAGGCTCAGACAGTTTCCCTGATATGCATGGGGGTGATGTGACAGACTGATGGGCTTGGTTTTCATGCGCCATCTGTGCGCTTTCTGCAGAAGACTGGGTGGGAGATAATGTGAACGTGCTGGATGCACTGTCGGCCACCCAATTGACTAATGCCTGTACCTGCTCAGGCCTTACCATCCTTAGAACGGCATTGGGCCCCACCAAATATGGCTGTAAATTCTGGCGGCTACTGGGACCTGAGGTAGTTGGTACACTAGGACGTGTGGCTGTGGCAGAACGGCCACGTCCTCTCCCAGCACCAGAGGGTCCACTAACACCACCACGACCATGTCCATGTCCACGTCCACGTCCCTTACTAGATGTTTTCCTCATTGTTACCGTTCACCACAATAAGAAAAATATTATTCGGGCCAATGTATTGAATTAAAATTCAGGCCTTTTTTTACAGACACCTAACACTATCTGGCTATCTATTTAGGTACCGTATTACACTAATACAGGCACACCAGTAATGACAGATTTAGCTGAATATAAATGTGAGGCCTATTTTTTAGGCGCTGGGTGACAGGTATACGTTTAATCACAGAATTAGACTTGGATCTGCACTGTAGCGTGTGTGTGAAGTTCTTGAGAATTACCCTATCAGCACCTTGAATCTAATATACCCTTTTAGGGATAGATTTAAAGTAGGCCTGATACAGCAGAAACCACTAATTTTGAGAATTGCAAATTTGGGAATTCTTTTTCAACCCAGAACAAAAACTGTGCTTAGACGGTCACTAAAAATAACTTGACCAGCTAAAACAGTACTGATTTGGATGAATATAAATGTGAGGCCTATTTTTTAGGCGCTGGGTGACAGGTATACGTTTAATCACAGAATTAGACTTGGATCTGCACTGTAGCGTGTGTGTGAAGTTCTTGAGAATTACCCTATCAGCACCTTGAATCTAATATACCCTTTTAGGGATAGATTTAAAGTAGGCCTGATACAGCAGAAACCACTCATTTTGAGAATTGCAAATTTGGGAATTGTTTTTCAACCCAGAACAAAAACTGTGCTTTGACGGTCACTAAAAATAACTTGACCAGCTAAAGCAGTAATGACAGATTTGGATTAATATAAATATGAGGCCTATTTTTTAGGCGCTGGGTGACAGGCTCAACTTGCCCCTGATGTAGTATATGGCCAAAAAATAACCACACTATTGATGGTTAAATGCACTTGATGAAAGCTTGACCCTGATGTAGGATATAGCAAAAAATAACCACACTATTGATGGTTAAATGTACTTGGTGGTAGCTTGTGCTGGCGCACCACAAGCCACAAAATGGCAGCCGATCACCCCAGAAAAAAGTGATATAAAAACGCTCTGGGCAGCCTAAAAACAGTGAGCAATTGAATATCAGCACTTCAATGATCCACAGCTGTAGATCGATCACTGAATGAAGTCTTTTGGAGGAGTTAATCTGCCTAATCTCGCCCTAACGTCGCAGCTGCAACCTCTCCCTACGCTTGTATCAGCAGAGTGACGTGCAGCGCTACGTGACCCAAGCTTATATAGAGGCTGGGTCACATGCTGCACTGGCCAATCACAGCCATGCCAATAGTAGGCATGGCTGTGATGGCCTCTTGGGGAAAGTAGTATGATGCTTGTTGATTGGCTGCTTGGCAGCCTTTAAAAAAGCGCCAAGAAAGCGCCGAACACCGAACCCCGAACCCGAACCCGGACTTTTATGAAAATGTTCGGGTTCGGGTCCGTGTCACGGACACCCTAAAATTTGGTACGAACCCGAACTATATAGTTCGGGTTCGCTCATCCCTAAGAATGAATGTATGGAAGCGTTTAAAAGAAGAGTATTAAAAGAACTAGAGCAGATGGAAGATAAACCTAAATATTAAAATCTGACCTTAGAAAAAAAAATCTAAAAAAAGTCTAGCCCCCATATACACTGCTCAAAAAAATAAAGGGAACACTTAAACAACACAATGTAACTCCAAGTCAATCACACTTCTGTGAAATCAAACTGTCCACTTAGGAAGCAACACTGAGTGACAATCAATTTCACATGCTGTTGTGCAAATGGGATAGACAACAGGTGGAAATTATAGGCAATTAGCAAGACACCCCCAATAAAGGAGTGATTCTGCAGGTGGTAACCACAGACCACTTCTCAGTTCCTAAGCTTCCTGGCTGATGTTTTGGTCACTTTTGAATGCTGCTGGTGCTTTCACTCTAGTGGTAGCATGAGACGGGGTCTACAACCCACACAAGTGGCTCAGGTAGTGCAGCTTATCCAGGATGGCACATCAATGCGAGTTGTGGCAAGAAGGTTTGCTGTGTCTGTCAGCATGGAGGCGCTACCAGGAGACAGGCCAGTACATCAGGAGACGTGGAGGAGGCCGTAGGAGGGCAACAACCCAGCAGCAGGACCGCTACCTCCACCTTTGTGCAAGGAGGAACAGGAGGAGCACTGCCAGAGCCCTGCAAAATGACCTCCAGCAAACCACAAATGTGCATGTGTCTGCTCAAACGGTCAGAAACAGACTCCATGAGGGTGATATGAGGGCCCGACGTCCACAGGTGGGGGTTGTGCTTACAGCCCAACACCGTGCAGGCCGTTTGGCATTTGCCAGAGAACACCAAGATTGGCAAATTCGCCACTGGCGCCCTGTGCTCTTCACAGATGAAAGCAGGTTCACACTGAGCACATGTGACAGACGTGACAGAGTCTGGAGACGCCGTGGAGAACGTTCTGCTGCCTGCAACATCCTCCAGTATGACCGGTTTGGCATTGGGTAAGTAATGGTGTGGGGTGGCATTTCTTTGGAGGGCCGCACAGCCCTCCATGTGCTCGCCAGAGGTAGCCTGACTGCCATTAGGTACCGAGATGAGATCCTCAGACCCCTTGTGAGACCATATGCTGGTGCGGTTGGCCCTGGGTTCCTCCTAATGCAAGACAATGCTAGACCTGATGTGGCTGGAGTGTGTCAGCAGTTCCTGCAAGACGAAGGCATTGATGCTATGGACTGGCCCGCCCGTTCCCCAGACCTGAATCCAATTGAGCACATCTGGGACATCATGTCTCGCTCTATCCACCAACGTCACGTTGCACCACAGACTGTCCAGGAGTTGGCAGATGCTTTAGTCCAGGTCTGGGAGGAGATCCCTCAGGAGACCGTCCGCCACCTCATCAGGAGCATGCACAGGCGTTGTAGGGAGGTCATACAGGCACGTGGAGGCCACACACACTACTGAGCCTCATTTTGACTTGTTTTAAGGACATTACATCAAAGTTGGATCAGCCTGTAGTGTGTTTTTCCACTTTAATTTTGAGTGTGACTCCAAATCCAGACCTCCATGGGTTTAAAAATTTGATTTCCATTTTTTAATTTTTGTGTGATTTTGTTGTCAGCACATTCAACTATGTAAAGAACAAAGTATTTCAGAAGAATATTTAATTAATTCAGATCTAGGATGTGTTATTTTTGGGTTCCCCTTATTTTTTTGAGCAGTGTAGTTACTAAGCCAGCCGATAAAGGGGGAGGGTTTTTTATTATGGATAAAGAAAAATATGAGGGTGAATTGCAGAGATTACTTTCTGATTAAGGAACATATCTTGTTCTGAATAAAGACCCTACAGTGAGATTAAAATCGAAAATGGATAAACTGCTTCAAGAGGGATATAATAATGGTATTATAAATAAATAAAAATTTGATTATCTGAAAGTGAAGTTTCCAGTGATCCCAGTAATATACCAGTTACCCAAAATTCATAAAAGCTTGATAATCCACCGGGAGGCCTATTGTGTCTGGAATTAATTCCTTGACCAGTAGTCTCACGGAATATGTGGATTTTTTTCTTAAAAAGTATGTGGTAAAAGCCCTCTCCTACTTAAAGGGAACCTGTCATTAACTTTATGCTGACCGTACTGAGGGCAGAATAAAGTAGCGACAGAAATGCTGATTTCAGCGGTGTGTCACACATCAGCTAAAAGTAAGTGGTTGCTGAGAACCAGTATCATAATCATTGCAGCCCAGGCCTTGAAAAGAGTCAAATCTACCTGAGAAGAGTCATGGTTATTCATAATCTCCTGCTCTCCCCGCCCATCTGCTGATGATTGGCAGTTCTCTCCTAGAGAGAAAGGGAGAAAACTAGATAGAAGACTGTCAATCATCAGCAGGTGGCCAGGGAGAGCAGGAATTTATGAAAAACAATGACTCTTCTCAGGTCTGAAATCAGCATTTCTGTCACTACTTTATACTGCCCTCGGTACGGTCAGCATAAAGTTGATGACAGGTTCCTTTTAAAAGACACAGGTAGCGATATTGATTTAATAAGAAACTTTGTCTTATGTAGTGAAAAAACTTGGCTAGCCACGATCGATGTGGCTTCTCTTTACACTATTATTCCCAAGGATTTGGGGTTAAGAGCAGTAACAGAAGAGGTCAATAATGATCCACAAATGTTGGTCGAACAAGGACATTTTATTATCGAATGCCTAGATTTTTGCCTCAGTCACAATTATTTCTGGTTTCGGAATACCTACTACCTACAACAGACTGGGACAGCGATGGGGGCGCAATTCGCCCCCAGTTTAGCAAATCTATTCATGGCCCTATATGTCAGGTCATTTTATGTAAGGATCAGCAGGGGGGTAGACTAACTTTATGGAAACGCTACATCAATAATTGTCTGTTAATATGGGTGGGAGAACGTCAGGGTTTGGAGAAGTTCATTGCTGACATTAATAAGAATAACTGAAATTTGTCATTTACCAGTACTATCAGTTCCGATTCAGTTAATTTTCTGGATCTGACCATCTTTATTGAAAATAACCAAGTTAAAACAAGGACTTTTTTTTAAGGAAACAGACGTAAATGCATATATCGAAACAACGAGCTGTCATTACAATCCATGGCTGGAGAATATTCCCAAAGGACAGATAAAAAGAATATATCGAAACTGTGCAGATGTAAAAGACTATAGAAAACAGAGTCAGATAATTCAAGAGCGCTTTACAGAAATGGGCTACTCAAAAGAAAAATTTGCTATTTATAGTAAAAATAAGAGATGAGCGAATCAAACCTGACGAAGTGGAATTCAATCCGAATTTCAGGAAAAATTTGATTTGCACCGAATCCAAATTACCTCACGCTTCGTGGTAACGAAT
Organism: Bufo bufo; assembly: GCF_905171765.1. Taxonomy (NCBI): domain Eukaryota; kingdom Metazoa; phylum Chordata; class Amphibia; order Anura; family Bufonidae; genus Bufo; species Bufo bufo. The sequence continues at coordinate 141,697,875 of NC_053392.1, read as the reverse complement.
CAAATTTTTTCCTAAAATGGCTGCTGCACGTGTGAGGATATGGGGCAAGGAACTCTTGGAATATGGGATCACCCATAATGCCATGTGTGCAGCCAATCAGCAGCCAGCCAACCCTGTGATATCAAAGCCCTATAAATACCCTCAGCCATCTTGGATTCTGCCATTTTCAAGTGTACTTAGTGCAGGGAGAGATGTCAGCAGGCGCTAGGGACAGTACTAGAAAAAACTTCATTGTGCTTAAAAAAATATTTACAAGTGCAGGGAAAGATTATTCAAGGTGTAGGGAAAGGATAGGGGGGAATCATTCCGCAGCATTTATGTTCAACAGTGTTCAGTAGGGGAGGTTACAGCCTGGGTAATAGGAACAATCCTATTAGTATTAGTATTAGTGGGAACAAAAGGGCTTATTAGCCGTTGTGTGGTGAAGAGTGAAAATGACAGCACTTTTTGTCGTGTATTAGTGGCAAAAGAAAAATATATTTGCCGTTCAGTGGTGCAGTTATATGTTCTAAAGCCTTTTGTGGCGTGTGTTAATGGCAAAAGAAAAATATATTTGCCGTTCAGCGGTGCAGTTATATGTTCTAAAGCCTTTTGTGGCGTGTGTTAATGGCAAAAGAAAAATATATTTGCCGTTAAGCGGTGCAGTTATATGCTCTAAAGCCTTTTGTGACGTGTATTAGTGGCAAAAGTAAAATATATTTGCAGTTCAGTGGTGCAGTTATATGTTCTAAAGCTTTTTGTGGCGTGTATAAGTGGAAAAAGAAAAATATATTTGCCGTTCAGCAGTGCAGTTATATGTTCTAAAGCCTTTTGTGGCATGTATAAGTGGCAAAAGTAAAATATATATATATATATATATATTTTTTTTTTAAAGTATCTTTATTAATTTTCTTAGAACAGAACGATATAAAAGGGTATCTGATGACACAGAGAGTGGACACATACGACAGGTACATTTATACAGTATTTCCCTTGATGCCGGGCCGCACATATATAGACACACAGACATCAAGACCAAGAACACCCCGAATTAGTGCCAGTTCTCTGTCACCCATATTAAAACAAGACCATCCCCCCCCCAGCCACCCCCCCACCCCCCCCAGCGTACCTGGCCTGGTACGGCCGCCACGAGGGGCGGCAGGCGGCTCGCGCCCTCCTTCTGGGTGTCTCCCAGGCAGTCATAGGGCAAATTACTGTTTAGTTTGAACTAGTTATATATATATATATATTTTTTATTTTTTAAAGGTTATTGGAAGTTATTTATGTGGAGGTTATGCTCAGAAGATGGTAGGTCATCAGTTCCAGCCCGGTGGTACATCTGTTTCAGTCATTTCTCCTTAGCTATACACCTATTCCTATTGTTTATTTCTCCCCACGACGTTTCATGCACTCAAAATCTGTTACTCTTGCCATTAAACTTTGCCATTCATGTTTTGTGGGTGGTCTATCCTTCACCCAGTGTCTAAGGATTATTACCTTGGCCAATAGGAGTCCCTTCAGCCAACAGACCTGCTCACTTTTGGTTGTTTTGTTTTTATACTCGGGGGGGGGGGGGGGGGGGGAGGAGTCCAAGCACAGCTACTTGAATAGTTAGGGGGGGGGGGGGTTGTTCCCAGTTAGTACCGCCAACTCCTGAAATAAACTATCCCAAAAGGTCTTAAGAATTGGGCAGCCCCATAACATGTGAACATACCCTGCAGCTACAAGAGAGCATTTCAAGCAACAGAATTATTTTCCCTTATTACCATACATTTTAGATAGAAGACTCGGGGTAACGTATAACCGGTGTATTATTTTAAATTGAGTCAAGCGGTGCTGTCGTGAAATGGAGGACTTCTTGATGTTTTGATATATTTCCTGCCATTGTAGAGGGTTACATTTCCCTATATCCACTTTCCATTTATCTACACTTTTGAATTTAGTGACCGTGCTTAGTTCCTCTATTAATCTCCTATAGATTAGTGCAACCCTAACTTTTTTCCCTACTGTATTATAACAAAATGATAGAAATCGCTGTGTACTTATTGTCAAAGACGTTTTTTTACGCGTGTATGCTAATGCATGTTGTAGTTGAAAATATCTATAGTGTTCTAATGCGGTGATTGGTGTCTGCTGAAACATTTCCCCTATTGGTTTAATTTTCCCTTTCGTGCATATGTGTGAAAATAACGTAATACCTCTCCGGGTCCAGTAGTAGTTTTCATTAAGGGCCAAGAACTCTGTTAGCGCGGGGTTGTCCCATAGCGGGGTGAACTCCAAAGCATGAGGAACCTGGATGAGTTCCTTAGTTTTGTTCCAAACCTTCTGTAGCGATGAGCCAATAGGACAAGAGTAGTCCACACGCTCCAGGAGTCCGGATTCCAATATGCTAAATATATTGTGTGTAGACTGTTGGCGTTGTCCTAGAATGTGGGATATTAATACCCCATCCCCCGTATTGATACACCACTGTAGCTGTGAGCACAAATAATAGCTTTGAAAATGGGGGAGGCCGAGGCCACCATTACTTCCGGCCAGTCGCAAATATTGTAACTTAATGCGGACCCTTTTCCTGCCCCATATCAGATCGTTAATCAGTCGATCAATCAAGTTGAAAACACTGTCTTCGATCCAGGCAGGGCAAGAGCTAACCGTGTACAATATCCAGGGCAACAGAATCATTTTGCTCAGCGCAATTCTATTGATCTGAGAGAGCGGGAGTTTCTGCCAAACCTTAATCTTCTCCCTTATTTTATCAACTAGGGGGGTGATATTTAGTATATTATAATCCCTAATGGTACTGCCAATTTTTATCCCTAGGTATTCTAAGTGATCCGTTGGGGCAATAATTCTGACCTTGAGATCGTTTAGGGGAGGTGCCCAATTGAGGGGGAAGAGGACAGACTTTGCCCAATTTATCTCATATCGGGCGACACTACCAAACTCCTCTATTATTTGCATAACACATGGGACGCTTCTCCACCCGTCGTTCAGATAGAGCAATACGTCGTCCGCGTACAAACAAATCTTGTCGTCCGCCCCCCTCCCACCAAATCCCACGATACTCGGCTCAGCCCGTATCCTACAAGCAAGGGGTTCCATAAAGATTGAAAAGAGGAGTGGAGAGAGTGGGCATCCCTGTCGTGTCCCCCGCTGTAGGGAGATAGCAGGGGTAATCACCCCATTAATATTAATTCTGGCCGTTGGTCCATTATATAGCAGTTTAACCCAGCCGACAAATTTTTGGCCCAGGTTCATCCTATGCATGACCCGCCAGAGGAAGGACCACTCCACCCGATCAAACGCCTTAGCGGCGTCCAAGGACAGGATGGAGCGGTCCCCCCCCCCCCAATCTGAACATTAAGAATGGTCCTGCGTATATTGGTCTGGATCTGTCGCCCGGGAATGAACCCTGTCTGATCTGTATGGACTAGGCCAGTTATTACGTTTTTTAACCTATTAGCAAGGACTTTTGCAATTATTTTATAATCTGCGTTGAGCAGGGATATAGGGCGGTACGCCTCAACTTTATTTCCATTTTTCCCCTTCTTCAGAATCAGTGTAATGGTTGCCTCCGTCAAAGACGGGGGCAACTTTCCACAGTTGCTGGATTCGTTCAGGACCTGCAGCAACCCGGGCAAGTAAAATATATTTGCCGTTCAGCGGTGCAGTTATACAGTTAGGTCCATATATATTTGGACACTGACACAAATTTTGTTTTTATTACCTGTTTACTAAAACATATTCAAGTTATACAAACCGGATTACAAAAAAGTTGGGACACTATACAAATCGTGAATAAAAACTGAATGCAATGATGTGGAGGTGCCAACTTCTAATATTTTATTCAGAATAGAACATAAATCACGGAACAAAAGTTTAAACTGAGAAAATGTACCATTTTAAGGGAAAAATATGTTGAATCAGAATTTCATGGTGTCAACAAATCCCCAAAAAGTTGGGACAAGGCCATTTTCACCACTGTGTGGCATCTCCCCTTCTTCTTACAACACTCAACAGACGTCTGGGGACCGAGGAGACCAGTTTCTCAAGTTTAGAAATAGGAATGCTCTCCCATTCTTGTCTAATACAGGCCTCTAACTGTTCAATCGTCTTGGGCCTTTTTTGTTGCACCTTCCTCTTTATGATGCGCCAAATGTTCTCTACAGGTGAAAGATCTGGACTGCAGACTGGCCATTACAGTACCCAGGTCCTTCTCCTACGCAGCCATGATGTTGTGATTGATGCAGAATGTGGTCTGGCATTATCTTGTTGAAAAATGCAGGGTCTTCCCTGAAAGAGATGACGTCTGGATGGGAGCATATGTTGTTCTAGAACCTGAATATATTTTTCTGCATTGATGGTGCCTTTCCAGACATGCAAGCTGCCCATGCCACACGCACTCATGCAACCCCATACCATCAGAGATGCAGGCTTCTAAACTGAGCGTTGATAACAACTTGGGTTGTCCTTGTCCTCTTTGGTCGGGATGACATGGCGTCCCATATTTCCAAAAAGAACTTCGAATCGTGACTCGTCTGACCACAGAACAGTCTTCCATTTTGCCACACTCCATTTTAAATGATCCCTGGCCCAGTGAAAACGCCTGAGCTTGTGGATCTTGCTTAGAAATGGCTTCTTCTTTGCACTGTAGAGTTTCAGCTTGCAACGGCGGATGGCACGGTGGATTGTGTTCACTGACAATGGTTTCTGGAAGTATTCCTGAGCCCATTCTGTGATTTCCTTTACAGTAGCATTCCTGTTTGTGGTGCAGTGTCGTTTAAGGGCCCGGAGATCACGGGCATCCAGTATGGTTTTACGGCCTTGACCCTTACACACAGAGATTGTTCCAGATTCTCTGAATCTTCGGATGATGTTATGCACAGTTGATGATGATAGATGCAAAGTCTTTACAATTTTTCGCTGGGTAACACCTTTCTGATATTGCTCCACTATCTTTCTGCGCAACATTGTGGGAATTGGTGATCCTCTACCCATCTTGGCTTCTGAGAGACACTGCCACTCTGAGAAGCTCTTTTTATACCCAATCATGTTGCCAATTGACCTAATTAGTGTTAATTGGTCTTTCAGCTCTTCGTTATGCTCAAATTTACTTTTTCCAGCCTCTTATTGCTACTTGTCCCAACTTTTTGGGGATTTGTTGACACCGTGAAAATTGGAATCAACGTATTTTTCCTTTAAAATGATACATTTACTCGGATTAAACGTTTGATCTGTCATCTACGTTCTATTACAAATAAAATATTGACATTTGCCATCTCCACATCATTGCATTCAGTTTTTATTCACAATTTGTTTAGTGTCCCAACTTTTTTGGAATCCGGTTTGTAGTTATATAATGAACATGGGCATAAAGTCCAGACCTTTAGCTTTCATTTGAGGGTATCCACATTAAAATTGGATGAAGGGTTTAGGAGTTTCAGCTCCTTTACATGTGGCACCCTTTTTTTTTAAAGGGACCTAAAGTAATCGGGCAATTGACTCAAAGGCTGTTTCATGGGCAGGTGTGGGCAATTCCTTCATTATTTCATTCTCAATTAAGCACATAAAAGGCCTGGAGTTGATTTGAGGAGTGGTGCTTGCATTTTGAAGATTTTGCTGAGAAGTAAACCTGGAAAAAAGGAGCTGTCCATGCAGGTGAAACAAGCCATCCTTCATCTGTGAAAACAGAAAAAACCCATCTGAGAAATTGCTATTAGGAGTTGCAAAATCTACAGTTTGGTACATCCTGAGAAAGAAAGGTTTTCAGAGACATACTGTTTGCTCAAATGCAGCCAAACTGATTGGTCGTAGTTTCATAATACAGATAGACAATGACCCAAAACATAAAGCCAAAGCAACCCAGGAGTTTATTAAAGCAAAGAAGTGGAATATTCTTGAATGGCCAAGTCAGTCACCTGATCTGAACCCAATAGAGAATGCATTTCACTTGTCAGACAGAAAGGCCCACAAACAAACAGCAACTGAAAACCGCTGCAGTAAAGGCCTGGCAGAGCATTAAAAAGGTGAAAACACAGCGTCTGGCGATGTCCATGAGTTCAAGACTTCAGGCAGTCATTGCCAGCAAAGGGTTTTCAACCAAGTGTGGAAATGAACATTTTATTTACAATTATTTAATTTGTCCAATGACTTTCGAGCCCCTGAAATGAAGAGATTGAGTTTAAAAAATGCTTTAGTTCCTCACATTTTTAAGCAATCATTTTGTTCAACCCACTGAATTAAAACTGAAAGTCTGAACTTCAACTGCATCTGAATTGTTTTGTTCAAAATCCATTGTGGTAATGCACATAACAAAAATTTAAAAAATGTTGTCTCTATCCAAATATATATGGACCTAACTGTATGTTCCAAAGCAAGGATGCTCAACCTGCGGCCCTCCAGCTGTTGTAAAACTACAACTCCCACCATGCCCGTCTGTAGACGGATAGCTGTAGGCTGTACGGGAATGATGAGAGTTGTAGTTGTAGTAGACTTTTATGACTGAAAGAGCAGTGCACTTCCCTATTAGCTAAACCCAACCATGTGATCGGGAAAGCTATGTGAAATAGCCATTAGGAATTGATTTGGTGGACGGAACGAAGAATGGAATAGTAATAATAAGGGAAGAATGTCCAGAATGTGCAAGTGTTTTATTTGGGGATAGGAATGATTTTTGTGTTGTTTATGGCTTAATGCAATTGGGAGGAGTTTTTCCCACCCTAGATCTGTATAAATTAGACGCCCAGATGAGAGTGGAGTATGCGCCCGTGATGAAGCGAAAGCGAAACCTAGGTCGGGCGAAGACACTGATATGCCTTTTACCTTGTTACCTTTGTGAGTATAATAAATTATTAATTTTACTTTTGTTGGTGGTTCTTCACTATTTGCGCAACCTTTGGTTCCTACAGAAGGATTTTCAATGTTCGTCTATATTTGAACGCTGTACTTGACTCCATTATAATTTGGATATTCTGAGCAGCGCAGTCTTTCTATTGTGATTTGCTGACTTATGGTGTGAAACGTACCCACTTTACCTTGAGACGTGCAGCGCTACAAACAGGCAACGTAACGGAGAACTGTTTTTATTTTTGTTAGTAAAACTGATATGTTAACTTCACTCTGCGGGTCAGTACTGTTTCAGCAGTTCCATATTTGTATAGTTTTCTAGTGTTTTAATACAAAAAAATAAAAACTTTTTATCTATAAAATATTTTTTCTTTGCACTGCCATATTCTAACCCCCATAACTTTTTTTTATAGTCATGTCTACACAGCTGTGTGAGTGCTAATATTTTGCGGACTGATCTGTATTTTTCATTTTCGGGATGTGTATAATTTTTTGATCACTTTTTATTATAATTTTTTTCTTGTGAGGTAAAGGGACCTAAAAACTGTGAATGAGCCATTGTTTTTTTTTTCTGTGACACTGTTCAGGTATATTTTAATAGTTTGGACATTTTCAGATGTGGCGATGCCAATGGTCTTTATTTTTAACTTTTTTTTAAAATGGGGAAATATTATATTAATAAAAATGTTATATTAATTTTTATATCTTTTTCTCAGTTTTCTTTATACATGTGGTCATCTGATCACTTAACCCATAGGCTTCAATGATTTACTATTGCAGTCTATGGGAGAATCTTTATGTTACCATCAAGAAACTACGAAATGCTCCAGGCTGCCTTTGTAACTGAACAGCTCCAGCAGTCTTGTTGAGGGGAGTCGTTCAGTCACCGGTAGTGCAGCGCTCACAGTAATTGACCACTCAGATACTGTGGTTGCAATTGATCATGGCAACTGAGGGGTTAAAAGTCCATGATTGTCAACCACTTTAATAAGAAAGCAGGAGCATAGTGTTTTCAAGTATGTAATGCAATCATCTGTCATCTGTTGCAGCACTACCTAATGAATGAGTCCAACTTTTGGACTCATTTCCATTTCTTATCTGTATGAAACAATTCCTTTTACTCATGAAATCTCGTAACCATAACTTAGACTCTTGTTACTTTCGAGAAAGATGTTCAGGTTCCTTTTGAGCTCTTTTAGAGAGTTCACCATGACAGCTTCCCCTGGGGGAGTTCCATGGTCTTACTGTTCCTACAGTAAAAAACATCCTTCTATGCTGTAGTGAAAATCTTTGTTCCTATGAACATAGCGCAAGCCTCCTTGTAATAGTAACCTCTTACTTTATACATTATTTTTTTCTTATGTATTTATATGAAATATTGCAGTACGCAGCCCTGCAGGGTATTGCGATAGTGAGGTCACGGTTACTAGGCAATCGAGGGTTGCTCTTGGTTACTCACAGTTTATAGGAAGACCCTGGGCAGGCGTACAGCAGTGATGGAGAGGCTAGCACAGAAGACCTCTGGGGCACTCTCAATGTATAGGGACCAGGCCAATGGTAGGTGAGGTGCCCTGGGTGTTGCAGGTTTAATGTTCCGGTGGCAAGATCCCTTTAAGTTTGTGACGCCAGTGCCGGTAACGGTGGCACACCGATTTGTAATAGGAATAATGGAGGAACACGATGTTGTGGTGAACCAAACTTCCTTTTACTAGAAACAATTAACTATTTACAGTCTTAGGTTCAGTTCCATATGACAGCAGCAGTCACAAGCAGGCTTCACAATAATGGCATGCACAATGTTCTTGCAAGATACTCAGAGGGTTAACACACTTACAGATCAGGCTGCACTTTTCCTCAGAAATCCTGTGCACTATTCCTCAGAAATCCTGTCTGTCTTTATCCCAAGGCCCGTACGCCCTATTGTTGGCTTTATCCTTGGTTAGGGAAACTTCCTCAGGTATATATCCTTGCTTTCTCTTTATCCTTCTGCCCTTCAGCTCTCTTGTCTGGCTGGAATACTGGCTCGGCTCTGCTATGTCATGGGAACTGGGTTTCTCTCATGAGGTAGCTTCTTCTCCTGGTGCAAACTAGGAGCCTGGGCTGTCTAGCTGCATGTCAGAGCCTGCACCTCAGCTTCCCTCTGGTTAAAGTGTCCTCTTGCTTCTGACTCTACACACCCCTTTCCTGGACAGGACCTGACTATATATATATTAGGGGTTCCCTAGCTCCCTCTACCATCTGGGAGGTGGAACTACACCCTAAAAGGCCTGATACACAGATAACAGGAAAAATACACATTAAGAACATAGCAATACACATTAAAATGTAAAACACAATGCCACTGTTCCACAGGAGGTGGAGAACAACGTGGCCCAATTGACCCTTGTGTAGTGCCCACATTTACCTAGTGGGACACTACAATATGAGTTAAAAAACTGACAAGTTCAGCAGTGCATAGAATTCAGAAGCACAGCCATGCAATCGCCATAGAGAAACATCAGGTGTAGTATGGGTAATGCTGAAATTTTTGATCTACTAACAGATTTTCCTGGCCACAATTTAGTGTGCTATTGCGAAGTGGATGCAAGTAACAACAGCTCCTGCACTTGTGGCCCATTGCTAATGACGATCCCCAGCAAAAATGCATACAGTGGAGGATGCCCGCAGCGAACCACAAGTACCACAATAGACATCCTACACAAGATAGCAATTATGTGGATGTGATAGGGCTCTTTCACACTTGCGTTGTTCTTTTCCGGCATAGAGTTCCGTCGTCGGGGCAATGCATTCTGAATGGAGAGAAATCCGTTCAGGATGCATCAGGATGTCTTCAGTTCAGGACCGGAACGTTTTTTGGCAGGAGAAAATACCGCAGCATGCTGCGCTTTTTGCTCCGGTCAAAAATCCTGAACACTTGCCGCAAGGCCGGATCCGGAATTAATGCCCATTGAAAGGCATTAATCCGGATCCGGCCTTAAGCTAAACGTCGTTTCGGTGCATTACCGGATCCGACGTTTAGCTTTTTCTGAATGGTTACCATGGCTGCCGGGACGCTAAAGTCCTGTTAGCCATGGTAAAGTGTAGAGCGGAGCGGGGGAGCAGTATACTTACCGTCCGTGCGGCTCCTGGGGCGCTTCAGAGTGACGTCAGGACGCCCCACGCGCATGGATGACGTGATCGCATGGATCACGTCATCCATGCGCATGGGGCGCTCTGACATCATTCTGGAGCGCCCCCAGAGCCGCACCGATGGTAAGTATACTGCTCCCCCGCTCCCCACTACTACTATGGCAGCCAGGACTTTAATAGCGTCCTGGGTGCCATAGTAACACTGAACGCATTTTGAAGATGGATCCATCTTCAAATGCTTTCAGTTCACTTGCGGTGTTACGGATCTGGTGGGCACTTCCGGCAAATGGAGTGCACGACGGATCCGGACAACGCAAGTGTGAAAGAGGCCATAATCAATATAGCAATATAAAAAAATAATAGCAAAGACAGGTGCACTCTGCGGTCTTACTAAACCCTCAAACTAATTTTAAAATTGAGAGATTAGCCAACATATCCTACGGTGTAGGACATGTCTGAGCCCGAGCACCGCGCCAAGGTTTCTCAAATAGCTCGGGTGGTACTTGTGGTTCGCTGCGGGCATCCTCCACTGTATGCATTTTTGCTGGGGATCGTCATTAGCAACGGGCCACAAGTGCAGGATTTGCTCCCCTGTGTATATATGCACAACTGCATGTGGGTTTGAGCACTTCCTGCTTGTTTAATGCCACGCCATTCTTTTCAGTTTGTATTTATAGAGATGCCTGGAGGTTTATAAACTCCAATTTAAATGTGCCTGCTTTCCATCTACAGGCTACATTTAGGTGCACCTGTGAGGCCTGGGCCATATCAGCCAGTCTTGAGTGGGACTCGCAGACTCCTCCCTCCTCCCATTGCAAGCATGGCCACATGCTGGAGGTAACTGGTGAGTTGTTTGTGAGTCGGCCTCATGCTCCTGTAATTTGACAACTGGCTTCTGGTATTGCCCATATGGCACAGGTAGGTGAGTGTTAGGTCCCCGAGCTACTTGAGAAACCTTGGCGCGGTGCTCGGGCTCAGACATGTCCTACACCGTAGGACATGTTGGCTAATCTCTCAATTTTAAAATCAGTTTGAGGGTTTAGTAAGACCGCAGAGTGCACCTGTCTTTGCTATTATTTTGTTATATTGCTATTCATGAAATGGCTTTCATGTTCGAGCACCTGTTGAGGTGGTTCTGACTTCATCACCTAGCTTCCATGATTGAGCATCTTCTGAGGTGGTTCTGATCTCATGACCAGGCATTGGCTGACTTTATTTTCCCCTAAAAAGACCAAGCACATTCGCAAAAAAATAGACGTCACCCCTAAACCTCATGTATCCACCCCATGTATTTACCCACCATAATGTTCTGTAATACTATTGTTGGGACTTGTCCTGTGATATAACTTTGCTTTGTGCTCTGTTTCCACTTTGTTTCTGAAAAACACTTTCCCACATTGAGAAGTTAATTAGTTTTGAGGTAATGAGACATTTTTGAATTGGGACACATTTTGAATAGTGCTGCAGGCACGTTCCATCCACAAAATGCGAGAGCAAGGAATAAAATTGCCTAAACCTTTATTCAAGCCACATGTTCCCATGTCAGATCTTCTGCTCCTTGCTGGTAGTTTTAACAGATAATTATGCATTGTGCTGTGTTCTAGGAAGAATCTCAGGAGATATTGTAATTGTAAATGAAAAAAGTGTAAAAGCTTTCTCTGTATGCTCTGTGCCAATGCAACAGAACAAACACCACTTTCCGTGCTATTGTCAAATGTTCTCTTTTAAGACAGTTTTATCAAATTGCTGCACGGTCAAAAATCTTCTCTCTGATGATTTTTTTTATTTCTACAATAATTTTGTGCAATTTGCTTCTACTAATTGAAATGATGGTTAGAGATTAGGGATGAGCGAACCCGAACTGTATAGTTCGGGTTCGTACCGAATTTTGGGGTGTCCGTGACACGGACCCGAACCCGAACATTTTCGTAAAAGTCCGGGTTCGGTGTTCGGCGCTTTCTTGGCGCTTTTTGAAAGGCTGCAAAGCAGCCAATCAACAAGCGTCATACTACTTGCCCCAAGAGGCCATCACAGCCTTGCCTACTATTGGCATGGCTGTGATTGGCCAGTGCAGCATGTGACCCAGCCTCTATATAAGCTTGGGTCACGTAGCGCTGCACGTCACTCTGCTGATTCAAGCATAGGGAGAGGTTGCTGCTGCGACGTTAGGGCGAGATTAGGCAGATTAACTCCTCCAAAAGACTTCATTCTGTGATCGATCTCCAGCTGTGGATCATTGAAGTGCTAATATCGAATTGCTCACTTTTTTTAGGCTGTCCAGAGCGTTTTTATATCACTTTTTTCTGGGGTGATCGGCGGCCATTTTGTGGCTTGTGGTGCGCCAGCACAAGCTACCACCAAGTGCTTTTAACCATCAATAGTGTGGTTATTTTTTGCTATATCCGACATCAGCTGCAGGCTGAGTCTGTGTCACCGAAGTGCATTTATTTAACCATCAACAGTGTGGTTATTTTTTGGCCATATACTACATCAGGTGCAGGCTGAGCCTGTGTCACCCAAGTGCATTTAACCATCAACAGTGTGGTTATTTTTTGGTCATATACTACATCAGGTGCAGGCTGAGCCTGTGTCACCCAAGTGCATTTAACCATCAACAGTGTGGTTAATTTTTGGCCATATACTACATCAGGTGCAGGCTGAGCCTGTGTCACCCAAGTGCATTTAACCATCAATAGTGTGGTTATTTTTTGGCCATATACTACATCAGGGGCAAGTTGAGCCTGTCACCCAGCGCCTAAAAAATAGACCTGACATTTATATTCCTCCAAATCAGTACTGTTTTAGCTGGTCAAGTTATTTGTAGTGACTGTAAAAGCACAGTTTTTGTTCTGGGTTGAAAAACTATTCCCAAATTTGCCATTCTCAAAATAAGTAGTTTCTGCTATATCAGGCATACTTTAAATCTATCCCAAAAAGGATATCTTAGATTCAAGGTGCTGATAGTGTCATTCAGAAAAACTTAACACACACGCTACCGTGCAGATACAAGTCTAATTCTGTGATTAAACGTATACCTGTCACACAGCGCAAAAAAAATAGGCCTCACATTTCTATTCAACCAAATCTGTACTGTTTTAGCTGGTCAAATTATTTGTAGTGACCGTAAAAGCACAGTTTTTGTTCTGGGTTGAAAAACTATTCCCAAATTTGCCATTCTCAAAATAAGTAGTTTCTGCTATATCAGGCCTACTTTAAATCTATCCCAAAAAGGATATCTTAGATTCAAGGTGCTGATAGTGTCATTCAGAAAAACTTAACACACACGCTACCGTGCAGATACAAGTCTAATTCTGTGATTAAACGTATACCTGTCACACAGCGCAAAAAAAATAGGCCTCACATTTCTATTCAACCAAATCTGTACTGTTTTAGCTGGTCAAATTATTTGTAGTGACCGTAAAAGCACAGATTTTGTTCTGGGTTGAAAAACTATTCCCAAATTTGCCATTTTCAAAATTGTGGTGAACGGGAACAATGAGGAAAACATCTAATAAGGGACGCGGACGCGGACGTGGACATGGTCGTGGTGGTGTTAGTGGACCCTCTGGTGCTGGGAGAGGACACACACAGCTTCAAACAGCTCATGTCGCTTGCTGTCCCACAGTATGTTGTTCCCAGCCGGCACTACTTCTCCAAGAGAGCCGTGCCTTCCCTACACAACCAAGTGTCCGATAAAATCAAGTGTGCACTGCGCAACGCCATCTGTGGCAAGGTCCACCTAACCACAGATACGTGGACCAGTAAGCACGGCCAGGGACGCTATATCTCCCTAACTGCACACTGGGTAAATGTAGTGGCGGCTGGGCCCCAGGCAGAAAGCTGTTTGGCGCACGTCCTTCCGCCGCCAAGGATCGCAGGGCAACATTCTTTGCCTCCTGTCTCCTCCTCCTCCTACTCAGCTTTCTCCTCCTCTTCTTCCACCTGCTCATCCAGTCAGCCACACACCTTCACCACCAACTTCAGCACAGCCCGGGGTAAACGTCAGCAAGCCGTTCTGAAACTCATATGTTTGGGGGACAGGCCCCACACCGCACAGGAGTTGTGGCGGGGTATAGAACAACAGACCGACGAGTGGTTGCTGCCGGTGAACCTCAAGCCCGGCCTGGTGGTGTGCGATAATGGGCAAAATCTCGTTGCAGCTCTGGGACTAGCCGGTTTGACGCACATCCCTTGCCTGGCGCATGTGCTGAATTTGGTGGTGCAGAAGTTCATTCGCAACTACCCCGACATGTCAGAGCTGCTGCATAAAGTGCGGGCCGTCTGTTTGCGCTTCCGGCGTTCACACCCTGCCGCTGCTCGCCTGTCTGCGCTACAGCATAACTTCGGCCTTCCCGCTCACCGCCTCATATGCGACGTGCCCACCAGGTGGAACTCCACCTTGCATATGCTGGACAGACTGTGCGAGCAGCAGCAGGCCATAGTGGAGTTTCAGCTGCAGCACGCACAGGTCAGTCGCACTGCGGATCAGCCCCACTTCACCACCAATGACTGGGCCTCCATGCGAGACCTGTGTGCCCTGTTGCGCTGTTTTGAGTACTCCACCAACATGGCCAGTGGCGATGACGCCGTTATCAGCGTTACAATACCACTTCTATGTCTCCTTGAGAAAACACTTAGGGCGATGATGGAAGAGGAGGTGGCCCAGGAGGAAGAGGAGGAAGAGGGGTCATTTTTAGCACTTTCAGGCCAGTCTCTTCGAAGTGACTCAGAGGGAGGTTTTTTGCAACAGCAGAGGCCAGGTACAAATGTGGCCAGACAGGGCCCACTACTGGAGGACGAGGAGGACGAGGATGAGGAGGAGGTGGAGGAGGATGAGGATGAAGCATGTTCACAGCGGGGTGGCACCCAAAGCAGCTCGGGCCCATCACTGGTGCGTGGCTGGGGGGAAACACAGGACGATGACGATACGCCTCCCACAGAGGACAGCTTGTCCTTACCTCTGGGCAGCCTGGCACACATGAGCGACTACATGCTGCAGTGCCTGCTCAACGACAGCAGAGTTGCCCACATTTTAACGTGTGCGGACTACTGGGTTGCCACCCTGCTGGATCCCCGGTACAAAGACAATGTGCCCACCTTACTTCCTTCACTGGAGCGTGATAGGAAGATGCGCGAATACAAGCGCACGTTGGTAGACGCGCTACTGAGAGCATTCCCAAATGTCACAGGGGAACCAGTGGAAGCCCAAGGCGAAGGCAGAGGAGGAGCAAGAGGTCGCCAACGCAGCTGTGTCACGGCCAGCTCCTCTGAGGGCAGGGTTAGCATGGCAGAGATGTGGAAAAGTTTTGTCACCACGCCACAGCTAACTGCACCACCACCTGATACGGAACGTGTTAGCAGGAGGCAACATTTCAATAACATGGTGGAACAGTACCTGTGCACACCCCTCCACGTACTGACTGATGGTTCGGCCCCATTCAACTTCTGGGTCTCCAAATTGTCCACGTGGCCAGAGCTAGCCTTTTATGCCTTGGAGGTGCTGGCCTGCCCGGCGGCCAGCGTTTTGTCTGAACGTGTATTCAGCACGGCAGGGGGCGTCATTACAGACAAGCGCAGCCGCCTGTCTACAGCCAATGTGGACAAGCTGACGTTCATAAAAATGAACCAGGCATGGATCCCACAGGACCTGTCCATCCCTTGTGCAGATTAGATATTAACTACCTCCCCTTAACAATATATTATTCTACTCCAGGGCACTTCCTCATTCAATCCTATTTTTATTTTCATTTTACCATTATATTGCGGGGCAACCCAAAGTTGAATGAACCTCTCCTCTGTCTGGGTGCCGGGGCCTAAATGTGTGACAGTGGCCTGTTCCAGTGGTGGGTGACGTGAAGCCTGATTCTCTGCTATGACATGAAGACTGATTCTGTGCTGACATTAGGCCAGATTCTCTGTTACGGGACCTCTCTCCTCTGCCTGGGTGCCTGGGCCTAAATATGTGACAGTGGCCTGTTCCAGTGGTGGGTGACGTGAAGCCTGATTCTCTGCTATGACATGAAGACTGATTCTGTGCTGACATAAGGCCAGATTCTCTGTTACGGGACCTCTCTCCTCTGTCTGGGTGCCGGGGCCTAAATGTGTGACAGTGGCCTGTTCCAGTGGTGGGTGACGTGAAGCCTGATTCTCTGCTATGACATGAAGACTGATTCTGTGCTGACATAAGGCCAGATTCTCTGTTACGGGACCTCTCTCCTCTGCCTGGGTGCCTGGGCCTAAATATGTGACAGTGGCCTGTTCCAGTGGTGGGTGACGTGAAGCCTGATTCTCTGCTATGACATGAAGACTGATTCTGTGCTGACATAAGGCCAGATTCTCTGTTACGGGACCTCTCTCCTCTGTCTGGGTGCCGGGGCCTAAATGTGTGACAGTGGCCTGTTCCAGTGGTGGGTGACGTGAAGCCTGATTCTCTGCTATGACATAAGGAGTGATTCTGTGCTGACATAAGGCTAGATTCTCTGTTACGGGACCTCTCTCCTCTGTCTGGGTGCCAGGGCCTAAATATGTGACAGTGGCCTGTTCCAGTGGTGGGTGACGTGAAGCCTGATTCTCTGCTATGACATGAAGACTGATTCTGTGCTGACATAAGGCCAGATTCTCTGTTACGGGACCTCTCTCCTCTGTCTGGGTGCCGGGGCCTAAATGTGTGACAGTGGCCTAATCCAGTGGTGGGTGACGTGAAGCCTGATTCTCTGCTATGACATGAAGACTGATTCTGCGCTGACATGAAGCCAGATTCTCTGCTATGGCATGAAGAGACTGATTCTGTGCTGACATGAAGCCAGATTCTCTGCTATGGCATGTAGAGACTGATTCTCTGCTGACGTGAAGCCAGATTCTCTGCTATAGGACCTCTGTCCAATTGATATTGGTTAATTTTTATTTTTTTTATTTTTATTTTAATTCATTTCCCTATCCACATTTGTTTGCAGGGGATTTACCTACATGTTGCTGCCTTTTGCAGCCCTCTAGCTCTTTCCTGGGCTGTTTTACAGCCTTTTTAGTGCCCAAAAGTTCGGGTCCCCATTGACTTCAATGGGGTTCGGGACGAAGTTCGGGTCGGGTTCGGATTCCGAACCCGAACATTTCCGGGAAGTTCGGCTGAACTTCTCGAACTCGAACATCCAGGTGTTCGCTCAACTTTATTAGAGATACAAACACCACTAACCTATTTAACTTAGGCCTCTTTCACATGTTGGTATATCACGGACTTGTGCTGTCCATGTTTTCCATGGACAGCGCAGGTATCAATTGATCTTAAAGGGGTTACCCAACCCCTATAATGCCCCTCAAAATGCCCAGGCACATCATACAGGTTATACTTACCCCATTCCCCAGCACCACCTGTGTCACTCCTGATGTCTGCACGACTGCAGCAATGCTAGGTAGGCTCTTCCCGTTGTGGCCTGTTATTTGGCTGCTCCCACTAACCCCCCTTCCCCGGATGTTTTGATCTACTTGACACGGAGATGCAGTGGCAGCTGTGTGGGCATCAGGAGCAAGGCGGGTGGTGAGGAGCAGGGTAAATATGATCTATATGAGGGGCCCAGGCATTTTGGGGGGCATTATAGGGGTTGGATAACCCCTTTAATGCGCTTATTCACACAACCTTGTTTTTCCACTGACCCAAAAATAGCTCAGACATGCACTACTTAAGTTTGTGATGCGGACCACATACATGCATTGACATCTATGGGTCCATAAAAACCACTAACAGAACATGAATGGTGTTCTATCAGAGGTTTTTACTGACCATTGCTAGGACATGCTCTGGAAATCTCCTTTTCAGTTTAGCAGTGATTATGGTAAACAGACGACATATGGAGGGGAAAAAAAAAACACATGGACAAAACACAGAGCCTTCATGTACATCTTCATGGATGAAACACTGACCGTTTTGTCATGGACGTTATTACTGATATGGATAGGCCCTATTCACGCACCCGTTTGGCATCCGTGAAGATATCAGTGAATTGTCCATTGTTGGTCAGTGTGTCAAAGTAGTGCATCCTTCCATTGTTTCTCCATTAAAGCATGGTCAATGTAAAAACAAGAATGTGCAAAAAACACATTCAAATCAAAGGTAATGTGTGCTGTCCATGGAGAACATGGACAGCACACATTTATGAATCACTGACGTGTGAGTAAGCCCTCATCAGTTTATGGGAAATTTGTAACCAACGTGGCTCACAGCTTTTCTCACTAAAGGAAACTATTGTATCGCAATCCTGCTCCTGCGGCTGCTGGCCAAGTGCATAAGTACCTGATGCTCCTAGCATTAATCACTACTGTGAGCATCAGATCTTTATGTATCCAGCTGGTGGCCATGAGGAGGGCTCGAGTGGCTCCTCGGACATCAGCCCACTGGGAAATTTTCCTGTAGGGTCGATAGCCAATCCTCCCCTGGCCACAAATGTCAGATAGGTGTGGGTCCCACCTCCTGGACCCACTGCTATCTGCAGAATGGTGCCCCTAAAGTAAAGGGAGAACATCGACACATGCACAGCCACTCTCAGTTCACCACTATGGGAGTTCTGAAAATAGCTGGGCGCTGCCTGGGTAATTTCCGGCAGTCCCATAGCGTGTATGGAGAGGTGGCCTAGCGTGCATGGTTTTCTCTTCATTCACTGCTACAGGACTCCTAAAAATAGCTAAACACACCTACTCTGCTATTTTTCAGAAGTCCTATAGCAGTCCTCTTTCCTTTACTTTGCAGATCCCATTCTGGTGATAGTAGTGGGTCCCAGATGTGGGATTTGCACCTATCTAATTTTTGGCATACCCTAACAATATGCCCCAAATGTTGAAATGGGAAACCCCTTTTAAGATTTCTGTTCACTAAAATTAAATGGCCTAAGGCCCCTTTCACACAGGCGAGTTTTCCGCATTGGTGCAATGCGTGAAGTGAACGCATTGCACCAGCACTAAATCCGGACCCATTTATTTCTATGGGGCTGTGCACATGAGCGGTGATTTTCACGCATCACTTGTGCGTTGCGTGAAAATCGCAGCAAGCTCTATTTTGTGCGTTTTTCACGCAACGCAGGCCCCATAGAAGTGAATGGGGCTGCGTGAAAATCGCAAGCATCCACAAGCAAGTGCGGATGCGGTGCGTTTTTCACGCACGGTTGCTAGGAGACGATCGGGATGGAGACCCGATCATTATTATTTTCCGTTATAACATGGTTATAAGGGAAAATAATAGCATTCTTAATACAGAATGCATAGTACAATAGGGCTGGAGGGGTTAAAAAAAATAAAAAAAATATTTAACTCACCTTAATCCACTTGTTCACGCAGCCCGGCTTCTCTTCTGTCTTCATCTGTGAGGAAAAGGAGCTTTGATGACGTCACTGCGATCATAACATGGTCCGTCACATGATCCATAACCATGGTAAAAGATCATGTGATGGACCATGTGATGAGCGCAGTGACATCATCAAAGGTCCTATTCCTCAAAGAAGAAGACAGAAGAGATGTCGGCTGTGCGAACAAGTGGATTAAGGTGAGTTAAATTATTTTTTATTTTTTTAACCCCTCCAGCCCTATTGTACTATGCATTCTGTATTCAGATTGCTATTATTTTCCCTTATAACCATGTTATAACGGGAAATAATACAATCTACACAACACCGAACCCAAACCTGAACTTCTGTGAAGAAGTTCGGGTCTGGGTACCACATTCAGTTTTTTATCACGCGCGTGCAAAACGCATTGCACCCGCGTGATAAAAACTGAACAACGGAATGCAATCGCAGTCAAAACTGACTGCAATTGGGTACCTACTCGCGCGGGTTTGCCCCAACGCATCCTGACACGCTCGTGTGAAAGAGGCCTAAGTCAAATTTACTACATATTAAAGCAGGTTTATAAGGAGGCCAGACTAAGGTTGCCATACACATTAGACAGAAGTTGGTTTGCAGTTGAACAGCAGTAGAACAAACAAACATCTTGTGAAAGTTCTTTTCGAGGACATGGCCATATACATTTTAGTCCATATTAACCGTTACGGTTGTTACATGCTCTACGAAACTAGGCGATAGATGAAACTTCTTCCCGGGAATTTTCTTTCAAAAAAATATCTTTTATTTATTAATTATCATTCTTTCAACGAAAGATCTTTCGTCTATCAGATGAAAATATTAAATACGTCCGACTTCTTTAAACGATAACGGTCTCTCATTGGTCAGCTAAATGATTGATTTTTGTAAAATTTCAACTGGAACGTTGATTGAGGTTGAAATCGTCTGTTTTGATCAACATTAGGCCTCATGCACACGACCGTTGTGTGCATCCGTGGCCATTGTTCCGTTTTCCGTGATTTTCTGCGGACCCATTGACTTTCAATGGGTCCGTTGAAAACTCGCAAAATGCACCGTTGTTCATCCGCGGCCGTGATCCGTGTTTCCTGTCCGTCAGAAAAATATGACTTGTCCTATTGCACACAAGATTGGCATCCGCGTCCGTGATCCGTGGCCGTAGGCTACTTTCACACAGACGGATCCGCAGATCCGTCTGCATAAAAGCTTTTTCAGAGCTGAGTTTTCACTTCCTGAAAACTCAGATCCGACAGTATATTCTAACACAGAGGCGTTCCCATAGTGATGGGGACGCTTCAAGTTAGAATATACTACGAACTGTGTACATGACTGCCCCCTGCTGCCTGGCAGCACCCGATCTCTTACAGGGGGCTGTGATCCGCACAATTAACCCCGGCCGGGCGCTCCTCCTACTGGTAAGTGACAGGTCTGTGCTATGAGCAATGCGCCGCACAGACCTTTCACTTACCAGTAGGAGGAGCGCCCGGCCGGTCACAGACAGCGAAGGTAAGTATAATGCTTCTAAAATTGCTAACTACTGCAGTCCTGGTTGCCATGGTTACCGATCGGAGTCCCAGCGATTAAACTGGGACTCCGATCGGAACTCTCCGCTGCCACCAATGATGGGGGGGGGATTTTAATTAGGAGGGGGAGGGAGGGGGGGCCCACTGGCCACCAATAAATGTACAGTAATACAGGGGAGGGAGGGGGGGCCACCGGCCACCAATGAATGTACAGTAATACAGGGGAGGGAGGGGGGTCAGCACTGGCCACCAATGAGTTAAATACAGGGGAGGGAGGGGGGGCACACTGGCCACCAATGAATGTACAGTAATGCAGGGGAGGGAGGGGGGCCGCAATGGCCACCAATGAATTTAAAACTGGGGAGGGAGGGGGGTGTGCTCCCTCCTGCCTGGCAGCACCTGATCTCTTACAGGGGGCTATGATACGCACAATTAACCCCTCAGGTACGTCACCTGAGGGGTTAATTGTGCGGATCACAGCCCTCTGTAAGAGATTGGGTGCTGCCAGGCAGCAGGGGGCAGTCATGTACACAGTTCGTAGTATATTCTAACTTGAAGCGTCCCCATCACTATGGGAACACCTCTGTGTTAGAATATACTGTCGGATATGAGTTTTCACGATCTAACTCAAATCCGATGGTATATTCTAACATAAAGGCGTTCCCATGGTGATGGGGACGCTTCAAGTTAAAATATACCATCGGATTGGAGAAAACTCCGATCCGATGGTATAATAGGGACTCCTGACTTTACATTGAAAGTCAATGGGGACAGATCCGTTTGCAATTGCACCATACTGTGTCAACGTCAAACGGATCCGTCCCCATTGACTTGCATTGTAAGTCAGGACGAATCCGTTTGGCTCCGCACGGCCAGGCGAACACCAAAACGACTTTTTTTTCATGTCCGTGGATCCTCCAAAAATCAAGGAAGACCCACGAACGAAAAAACGGTCACGGATCACGGAACAACGGAAATCCGTTTTGCGGACTGCAAAAAAAACCGTCCATGTGCATGGCACCCTTAGGGCTGCAGTCTGGCCAATTGAGGGATACACATGTGGAGAGTATAGCATGATGGGACATTTTGATGTCAGTTTTGCTTTGAATTTCCGCTTGCAAAAGGTGCACCAAATTGTCAAATGCTGTTTGTTAACTTTGCCAAATATTTAAACAGTTTTGTCTAGAAATGCCATTCCAGTTTATTCCCCCCCCCCCGGAGTGATTTTGTAACTTTTTGCATCTTTTTAAAAAAAGTCACAGTAATAAATCTGTAATGAATTAATGGAGTTCCGCACACTGTTTGGTACCGGTGCCAGACAGTCACTGATATATAACACAGATTTGCGGCACTCGGGTTGAAATTTGAAATTCTGAATATTTTATTATGCAATTCCACATCGAAAGTTCATGATCCAGTTACTCAGAAGAGCTCTGTGCAAAGAATGTGTACAATTACCATTGAACTCAATGGCAGCTGTGAAATTTATTTGCACTGAGCTTCTCTAGCAGCAGACACAGGAAAAAGTAGTGGCTGCAGAAAATGCTGTTGTATTATATCAGGAAGCAGGAGAAGAAGTTCCTAGAAGTTGTGTGGGCTGCCTCCATGGTACACAAGTGGCTTTCAGCCTCACAGCTGAATAAATTGTTGCTAATGGTTATATTGGTTCATTTATCAAACTGGTGTAAAGTAGAACTGGCTTAGTTGCCCATAACAATCATTCAGATTCCACCTTTCATTTTCCAAAGGAGCTGTCAAAAATGAAAGGTGGAATCTGATGGTTTGCTGTGGACAACAAGCCAGTTCTACTTTACACCAGTTTAATAAATGACCCCAATAGTCTTTTAACTGTGGTTGATATTATATTTGTCTTCAGCAACCAGTCCATCTCAGATTACTCTTTATATTAAAGGGGTTATCTGATCTAAAAAATATTCTACCCCTAATCCCATTCTAAGCTGCGGCAAATACCCTCTCTCTTCATTTTTGCCATCCTCACTCCTTTCCAGCACTCATTCCTGCGGGCCCAGATATTTACAGCACAAACTTCATAGTTTCTGACACCTCTACTGACCTCTGCTTCACGGCTACTGCGCATGCGCCGGGTAATCGCTGCTGTTGTTACCTCTTCTTCAAAGCTTCAGTGCAATGTACTTGACATCAGTAATGAGACCCATACATTGCAGGACCAGGACACAGTCATTTGTATGCAGACCAGAACGTCAGAGGAAGTGCCGGGAAAGAGAATGGGGCCGCCATGTAACTGCTGCCTGGATGGAGGAATGGGTGGCGCTTCACACAGGTAAGTTATAGGAAACACTGGTGCCTGTAACCCCTGGAAATGAGACGTGTATAATGTGATGAAAAAATGAATCCAGCCAGCAAAGGAGGCAATATAGACAATCACAATACATTAGTAAGGGCTTTGTATTAGCTTTCTCTACATGATACATGCCATTTGCTGAAGTGAGAGAATCCCTTTTAAGGAAATAATTTGCACAGCTTTGAGGGCAGGAAAGGGGCAAAGAGATTTGGCAAGGATGAGATTTAGTGACGATTATTAAATCCTAATTAACAAATTTATCCAAGATATAGTTCCAACATTTTTCCATTCAGCATCCAGTGTGTGAATATGATGATATATCAGGCTGTGCTAGTGGCAATTTGCTGTCTGATCAGTGCACATCTCCCTTTGACCTTTTCCCAAGGGATCAAAATTAAATGTTGTGGGTGGAAATGAAAATAGTTTGACGGAAATGAGTCATAGAAGCTGGAGGCCTGAGGGATCACACAGATGCCAGCATTTGATAACCATTCATGTGAGAAGATGCCTTTTTTCTGAATGGAGACGTCTTAACTCTTCACCCTGGAGAGGCTTGTGGTACAGTATGCACTACGTATTTATACGTGCATTTCCAAGTATTCAGTGTAGCAGAATTTAACCATATGTGTCACTCAGAGCAGTTCTTTCACTTCCAGGGAACTTGTAAAAACAGAATTAATATGATACAATGGACAATGTTGAACATTGTGAAGAATTTTATTTTGAGTGGGAGATTAGACTCCTTTGGATTTCTTTTGCAAGATTTTCTTAAAGGGGTTATCCCATGACTAATGTAAAAAATGAAAATCGGCGATCATATAGGATATGACAACCTCTTTCTAACAAAGCTAGAACCAGCCCTGTACCTCACATGGATCCAGAGATCTCGCCATTCATTACTCTGCTAATTTATATCCAGCTGACAGCTCAAGGGGAGTGTCTTTTCTGCTGCAGCTCAGGGGGTGTGTCCATGCTCTGCCTATCACAGCTAAGGAGGCAGTTGAAGAATGAAACTGAGCATGTGCGGCCTTCTCAGTGAGCAGGTCAAAGAAATAAGAAAAAAACTGACTGCAGGTGGCGCTATACAGATGCATTTTATTGAATAACTCAGTGGCTATGCTACATTTTTTATAACATGCAATTACAAAAGTATTCAGATCCAGGTGCTGGTTTGAAAACTGTAGAATATTTTTCATGGGACAACCCCGTTAAGGTCTATTTACAGGGGCGACTGAGCAGGAAATTATCAGAAATGTGGCATTCATTTACATGCAGCAATCATCACCACAGTCCCCATATAAATCCATTGGTTCTGGGCAGCAGAAACAATAATAGAAATTGGTATCAACATCAGCAATGCTTTCCCCTGTTTCCAGGCCACTTTTTCCAATAGTGTGCAAGGATGGCCACCGCTGCTGGATTGCAGGGTGGTCATAATCCCTGGAAAATAGCAGTTTATAATGCAATGAAAAAATTAATCAGGCCAGCAAAGGAGGCAATATGGACACATTAGTAAGTGCCATGTAATTATTTTCTCTACATGCTAAATGCAGAATGGGTCCACATCCGTTCCGCAAATTGCAGAACGGGTGCGGACCCATTCATTCTCTATGGGGCAGGAATGGATTGCGGACAAGAATAGGCAGTTCAATGGGGGTGCCGGCCGGGTGTATTGCGGATCCGCAATACACTACTGACGCATGAATGGACCCTAAGATGAAGACAATTTATTTCTATCTCATGTTTTTTGCCTTCCTCTGGATCAACTCAACATATTATTTTATTTACCCTTACAAATGATCTTACAAAATTACTTGCAATGAAGAACTCGAATGGATGAGTAACTTAAAATCATAATCTTCAAGTTGGCTTTTCTAAGAGAGGAATATTAATTAGAGATGATCAAAGTTTAGAAAAATTTGATTTGGCAGCTTTGCCAAACTTCAACAAGAAATTCAATTTGTTACAAATTACTTTCCATTGTATGGAGCGGGTGCAATGACGGGGAAGACTGATCGTGCTCCCCCCATCATTTAACCCCTCAGATGGCATCTGAGACCCACATTCAGGTGCTCAGGGGTTAATCTGGGGTTAAACCGGTGTTAAAGCTCATCCACTTGATTGCAGAGAGGCCGTCTGCTCCCGTCTTGACTGAAGAAAACTCGCCAAAGGACCTGCGGCGAGTGTGATGACATCATAACATGATCATGCTTTTGCATGCGGTGATGTAATCACGCTCACAGCAGGTCCTTTTGGTGTTTTTTTTTCAATCAAGATTGGAGCAGACAGCCACTCCATAATCAAGGATGAGGTGAGTATCATTTTTTTTACTTTCAGCCACCATTTTAGGAAAAATGTATTCGTTACCATGAAGTGCACGGAAATTCGGCTTCGTGGTGTACCAAATTTTTCCTGAAATTCGGATCAAAGTCCACTTAGGATACTTTGATTCGCTCAAGACTAGTATTCAGATCTTTAGTATGCATTATGTTATCAGATAGGGTAAAACATAGACAGCAAAGGTCCCGTGCAAGATCTACATGAAGGACACTTGCTGTCTGATAGGTCATTGTATGGCACTCCTTTATGTGTCCCTGACAACCCACTAGTTATTGTGAGCCAAGAAATCTATTCTGTTACATACAGCCTAATAAACAATAGGAAGGTGTGTTGAGACCCAGTGGTTTACTGCTAAAAGGAGGTTAATGTGTCTTTATTCTGCACTTTGTGTCTCAAAGCCTGAGTATTGGGAGAAAGAGGATAATATTCGGGCCTTTAGGATGCAGTTGCTGGGTGTTGGGCTGGCCCCACCCCTCTAGCTGGAAACTGTAGCTTGTGTAGAGTGCTAATTGCAAGGAGAAGCAGCAGACAGGAATACACCAACTCTGTGAGCAGTCAGTTAGTAACTGTAACAAGTGCCAGCCTCTGAGGGAGAGAAGTACTGAACCTAGCAGAAGATTGAGCAGCCATACAAGCCAGTGACGGTAACACATGCATATCGGTTGGGGACAGAAGTTTCAGACTTCCTACCATACAAAAGAGACCGACTAGTCATCTGTTAAAGGACTAAACCCACAGCTGGATATTATAAAAATACAGACTGAACAAGCGAGAGAGAGAAAGAGAGATGTGCAGCCTTGGAAAAGTTGTCTGTGTATCCTGTAAAGACTAAGTACAGTTGACTTATTTCACCAAAAACAGCCTCATCATTCCATGGCATCATCACCTACACTGCCAAGCGATGCAATTTGTTACTTCCAGGAAGCCCTGCCTTGGACCCCTAAAACCCACTAACACAAAGGAAACCCCAAAGCAGTGTGTGCCCCAAGTGGAAGAAAGGATGCGTCCCTCCTTTCACTGTGCACAGCCCTAGGGAGCACCAAAGTGAGAACTGCCACCTTGAGTACTACTACCACCATCATTGCCACTACCACCACTCCCATCCTCTCGCTCTCTCCCCTCCCGGGCTCTCTGCAGGTGCTTTCAGGGTTAGACAAAAGGTATGTCTAGAGGTTTAGACGCCGGTCTTAATAACCCCTATATCTGACCAAAGTTATGAAGAGTGGCCAGAAAATGGATGCAAAACTTGTTGAAAAATGGCAATGAAAAAATCACAGCGTGTCCGTTTTTTCAGAGCCTTTTTTTTACTGTTGTATGAATGTAGCCTTAGTATGTACTGGCAACTTGTATTTTCCCATGCCAATACAAAAATTACAAAAATATATAATCTTCATTAAAGCTCAGCAATGTTTAAATGAGTTCCACAAAAAGAAATAGATGATCTCCCTGGGTCCTATAGCTAATTAATCAGCCATTTTGACATAACCTTACAAAATAGAAGAAAATACCCCAGAACAATCCATATATCAGCTTGTAAAAGAGTGTCATACAAGTAAGGGTACTTTCACACTAGCGGCAGGACGGATCCGACTGGCTGTTCACCGTGTCGGATCCGTCCTGCCGCTATTTCGCTGTGCCGCCAGAGCTCCGCCCCCGTCCCCGTCCCCATTATAGACAATGGGGATGGTCCGGTGGCACGGCGAAATAGCGGAAGGACGGATCCGACAGGGTGAACAGCGCATAGTTCCCTGCCCTGCTGCTGATAAACTCCATAGGCCTATGCTGCAGTCAAATCCCGGCGCAGGCGGGCGTGATGACGTCATTGCGCACCTGTGCCGGGACGCAGCACAGTGACATGTGTGCGTCTGCCTCATCCCGGCCCCTACGATCTGCGAGCAAGTGCCTGGACATAGGTCAGTATTTAGCTTTTATTTTTTATTTTTTTTATGTGTCAACTTTGGGGGGCATGGGGGGGCACAAGAGGACATGTGAAGAGACAGTACATCAGGGGGAAATTACTACATTGGGGCTGGCTGTATGGGGGAAATTATTATGGGGGGATTACTGTGTGGGGCCAAATTATTATGGGAGGGATTACTATGTGGGAGCTGTGTGGGGGCAAATTATTATTGGAGGGATTACTATGTGGGGGCAAATTACTATATGGGGCAGTGTGGGCGAAATTACTATGTGGGGGCAATTTACTATATGGGGCAGTGTGGGGGAAATTACTGTGTGGGGCAAATTACTATGTGGGGGAAATTACTGTGTGGGGCAAACTACTATATAGGGGCAGTGTGGGGGGAAATTACTGTGTGTGGGGCAAATTACTGTGAAGGATTACTATGTGGGGGCAGTGTGGGGGAAATTACTATATAGGGCAGCGTGGGAGGCGTTGCTATTGGGGAGGCACTGTAGGGGAAATTCTATTATTTCTGGGGACACTATACAGGGATTATTACCTGGAGCACAATATAGGGTGTTATTACTGGGGGCACTGTAGAGGACATTACAACTGCTGTGGACACTATAGGGACATTTGGAGTAATTTATCAAACTGGTGTAAACTAGAACTGGCTTAGTTGCCCATAGCAGCCAATTAGATTCCACCTTTCTTTTTTGACCGCTCTTTTGGAAATCCAGTTCTACTTTACACCAGTTTGATAAAGGACTCCAATTATGTCTATTAGGGTCACTACTTTTTCAGTAGTATAGTACCTGGGGCATTGGGGGGCACAACGGGCACAGTATTGGGAGTGGCAGCAGGATGACACTGTCGGGATACCAGGATGTGGAGGTTGATGAAAAAATTGAGAAATCTAAAGTATCTGTGTAACAAACTCTGCAGAGATGAGATGCGGCTGAAAGAATTTGTCATGGCGGTCTGGGTCAAATGGAGGAGAAGAGGAAAGAGATCTACATGACAAGAGATGTCCCTGAATGTAAGAGGTATGTGGTGTTGTATTCTCCTCCAAGTCTTTTTTTATTATAATTATATGTATTTTAAATTTGTCAACCAAATTTTTCAGTTTAGGAGTCAATTTGGGGTAATTTGGGGTATATATGGCCTAGGAAGAGACTGTGGCTCTCACAAAGCACTGCAGCCTCTTCATGCAAAAAAACTAAACTAAAATGGAGAGAAGGGCTCAAGTTGGGTAGACAGCACCGGGCCTATCATTCACTTAATCCGCCTCTGCCGGACATACCCAGAATTTCACCCAGGCAGCCCGCTGTTATGAGCATCGGAGCATTTCATGACGTCACCGGGAAGCCTCTGCCCAGCAGTGTGTTATTAACAAAAGAAGCCCTTGCTCATATGCGATCAAGTAGAGGGCAAGGAAGAGCAGCTCATAACAGGGGGCAGCCTGGGTGAAATTCTGGGTATGTCTGGGTTCAGCTCTGAACCTGGACAACCCCTTTAATCTTTAAAGGGGTTGTCTCACTTTAGCAAATGGCATTTATCAGGTAGAGAAAGTTAACACAAGGCACCTACTAATGTATTGTGATTGTCCATATTTAGGCTTGATGCTTCGTCTTGTGTCAAAATCTCATTAACAAAGCCGAGTTCAGCTTCGGATTTTGGTGCATAATCTCAGTGTAACGTCATAGACGCAAAACGAAGCAAGTCTTGCGTTATTTGAAGCAAGATGTGCCAGACCTCAGTGGAGACCATACATTTTAGCGCACTACAGAAGAGATATTGTAAATAAAGTTTTCAAATGTATCGGGTACCGAACCCGATTTGGTCAAGTCTATTCATATTTCCTACTTTGCTGGCTTGAATAATTTCTCCATTGCATTATACACTGCTCGTTTCCATGGTTACAGACCACCCTGCAATCTCAGTGGTGGTCGTGCTTGCACACTATAGGAAAAAGCGTCAGCCTCTTTGGTAGCCTGGACCATAGGAGTGCACATAGACCAGCGCGTCTTCTTATGGTGTGCAAGCACGACCACTGTGGCTGGATTACAGAGTGATCGTATACCCTTGATACAAGAAATGTATAATGCGATCAAAAATTTATCAAGCCAATGAAGGAAGCAATATAAATAATTACAATTCATTAGTAAGTGAGACAACCACTTTAATCCAGCTGGGGCAAATCACCCCCCCCCCCACACACACACACACACACACTCACACACTCACACACTCAGTCCCCAAGCTAATGCATCATATGAAACAAGGAGACATTGGGTTGGATTGAAGGGTAACTAAACCAAAGGGGCAGAAGTGCTGCTCAGAGTGCTCTGCCCCTATGGCTTTAATCGGCACTGCTTGGCTTTCTGTACTTGTGGAGTGCAGACACATCGAATTATCTGAGATCCATACTCCAAACACTCAAAAAGCTGAGCAGAACCGATGAAAGCTGAAGGGGCACAGCGCTCTGCGGAGGTCTACTGCCTCTTTGTTTTTTCAACAAAGGTTTAGTTACCCTTTATATTGCCGAGAAAAGCAAATTTATTACCATACTATATCCGTAACATCTAAAAGCAAAACAAAATGTAAAGTAAAACTGTTCACGCAGTCACATCAACCACGATCCACAACCATATGGGACAGAACAATGGAGTCCTTGGAGGTACAAACTCTTGTGCCAATCTGCCCACATACACATTTTTCTCCCACTGTTATCTCCAGAGGCTCTGGGGCAAACTACACCTGCACGTGAGGGACTGCAGGGCATATCACTCCTTTGCTGCTGTGTGCAAACTGGTGCTCAAAATTCCCACTAGAATTGAGAACCTTTCCAACTGCTCCCTTCACCTCTTCCCTTCCTACACCTATAGTCACGGTAGCCTTTTCCTATTGCTTTCTGCCTGGGTTTAACCTGTCTGGAGTGAAGAACAAAACAAGATATGACTGAGAATGAATACAAAAGATTGGAAAGCAACCGCATTTACAAAGTTAAGCAACATCTTCTGAAGAGTTTTAACAAAGCAGTTGTGTGACATGGCTGCACATTATGTTAAATGATAGATTTGGCTCTGCTACATCTGTGGCTCAGTATACTAAACAAAGAAGGACAGGATGGACTACTTACTTTCTCTTACGTCTGGAATGTGAATTGCTTAGCTCATAATGAATCATTTCGAACATGCAGTAACTTAAATTTGTTTAACAGACAACCCTTGTGTTTCCTGGAAGCCCAAGAAGTGACCACATGAGTGGGTGTAGTCATGATGTCAGGACTCGGCAAGACAGATGTCTGTGATCCAGGGAATTCTGTCACATACATCACTGGATAAATTATTTAGTGACCACTACCTACTAATGACGTGCTACATTGTGAACGCATATTTCTGTATATTGTGAGAAGCGCAGTCATTGCCTGTCTATTCCTTCTATTCACCTAGATGCATGTACCCACCAGATGCCGTCTAGCTGAGAATACTGATCCAATATTGTAAATGTGTAACACAGTCCTAAATGAGGGCAAGTGATCAGTAATTATAATTATATTCAACTTTTAACTCTGTGCTACTGTATGGATAAAATTTTTGTACTTTTGAATTTTTTTTATTAAAATATAGATAAAAAGACCTACTGACCTGGTAATTTAGTCACTTAACCTTTCTGAGCCACTAATTCTTTGCACCCTTTAGATGCAATTTTTCAAGGGTTGACTCAACGTCACAGGAAATAAAACATGTCTGCCTATTAACTCTTTCAGGGTGATGATGCCAATTTGACGCTGGGTAGTGGTGGTGGTGGTGGGAAGGGGGGCAGGTAAAAGACACCTTTGAATGCATTTTATTTATATTGGGCTGAAAAACATTTTCTACTTAGTACTCAAAACTTTTAACGATTTGTCCTGGTCAACCGTCATCTCATCTTTTAATGCTGGCTTAAAAGCTTACATCGGCTGACAAATGGCAAGTGTTTGCTTGTTTGTCGGCCTGTTCCTTTTGGGCCTTGTAAAATGTCCCTAAATTAATGTTTATGAGCTCCCACAAATGCAGAGATAGGTGTTAAAGAAGGAGATATCAGATCCCTCCTCTGATGGATTTCACTGTGAAATAGTAAGAGCAGCCTGCATTGTATGTGAAAAGATGTTGTCTCAGAGGACAACCCCTGTCCACCCCCTGCATGCACTCCATACATAACACTGGTACTACTGACCACTACCGTATCTGCTCCTTTTCAGCCACTTCCTCCTGCATTTGGTCTATGATGAGGTGGGAATTACCAGCAGCTGCATGATTCTCAATGTCCACACATTCAGGATTTTTGATGCAGGTTTTGAAGCCAAAGCCTGGAGTGGATTGAAAAAAGTGGAGAAGTTCTATCTGCCCTTAATACTTTCATGAAAAAGCTTGAACGTGTGGCAGCACCCTTAATAAATCCATCCTAGAAACCTGGTGTACGGTTAGGAGGCTAATGTATATAACCCTTTGGGTGGTTCCACACATATCATTTTGAGAAAAAACACTCCTTTTTGAAGAGTTTTTGTCAGTTTTTTTTTTCTTTAAAAAAATATCTGCAGCCTGTAAGAGAAATATATAGGTAAACTTCTACAGTTGAGTCACATTATTATGACCACCAGTTAAAATTCACAGTAACCACCATGTGCAGCATGGACAGCAGCTACATGGGCTGGGAGTGACTGCTAGGTTGTCACAGGTATCTGGAGCCATTCAGTGCATCCCACAGCTGCTGGAGGGAGTGTGGGGGAGGATCCATAGAGCGAACACAATGATTGACCTGGTTCCACAAATGCTCAATTGCATTCAAGTCTGGAGAATTAAGGGGCCATGGTAATACTTGGAAGTCTGGGTCAAGTTTTCGGCATTCCCCAGACCATAATGCTGCCATCACCAGCTTGTGTTCTTTCAGCAATGGTTGCAGGGTATTTATTCTCTGATGTTTCTCACCTGACACCCTAATATCTATGCATGAAACAGAAAAAGTGGCTCATCGGAGAAGACAGCCATTTACCAATCAGTGGTGGTGCATATCTAATACTGCCACGAAAATTGAAGCCTTTCTGTCTTCTTCGGAGCCCCATATGCAGTAGGGATCACTGAACTGTTGTTTTAGATACACGTCTGATAACCCCCTGGTTCATTTTGGCTGTGAGTTGTCCACTGTAACATTTCGTTCCACCCTTGCGTGCTTTACTAGCCGGCGTTCACATCTCAGATCAGTAGAACGTGGTGCTTTGCAGTCTCCACATCGCTTGTTCGAAAATGGCGACAGCACACGACATTTGACTTTCTTCATGAACTATGGGGAAGATTTATTAAACTGATGCAAAGGAGAACTGGCTTAGTTAGCCAAAGCAACCAATCAGATTCCACCTTTCATTTTCCAAAGGAGCTGTGAAAAATTAAAGGTGGAATCTGATTGGTTGCTATGGGCAACTAAGCCAGTTCTACTTTACTCCAGTTTGATTATTCTCCACCTATGTGCTGCCGATGCCAAAAAAAGGAAGTGACTTCACCGTCTATGAATAGTCCATTTTTCTGTGTTGTTTTTCTTCATTTTTGGCACTTTTTTTTTGATCAGTGGTTTTCCCACAGGCTTCTCTATAAGACTGGAAAAATGAAAAAAAAAAGAAGCATGTAAAAATGCGTGGCTAAATAAACTGACACACAAAAAACGCTGGTAAAAAAAAAATAACATGAAGTTC
Source organism: Bufo bufo (assembly GCF_905171765.1). NCBI lineage: Eukaryota > Metazoa > Chordata > Amphibia > Anura > Bufonidae > Bufo > Bufo bufo. Next base: position 141,664,760 of record NC_053392.1, on the reverse strand, counting down.
ATGGATATCTCTAACTACTCATAAAATTCTTCAGTGTGATGTGCCATGACATCCCTTTCTCTCTCTTGTTGCTCTTTCAGTGTTCACTGCTCTTTGAGATTATACTCAATAACAGTATCAGTAGGTTCTGTATAAACAGATGAGCTGGGGCCACCGGACATATGTCAAACAGCCAAGATTTCAGCATTGCAATGCTACTGTCCTGTACATTGAAACATAATGAAAGTAAAAGGGGCCATGTTGTGACTTGCCAATTGCCACAACCATGATCCAACAGTACAAATCCAAACCTATTGCACTTCTGCCACTGTCGATTGTAACTCAACCTCATTCATTTTTATTATGTTGCAACTTACAGCACAGAGGCATCATGAATCTGCTGCGATCTTTGGCCGTGTTGCAGTGAATGTCACGTAGCCCCGGCCATATAACATACTATCAGAGTAGGAGAAGAAAAAGCGGGACCAGGGGCGGATTAAGTGCAGGATAGGCCCGGGGCTGTCTACCGAACTTGTGCCCCTCCTTCCATTTTAGTTTAGTTTTTTTTTTTGTATGAAGAGGCTGCGGTGCTTCGTGAGCTCCACAGTCTCTTCCTAGGCCATATGACATCTCCAGACTAACAAAATACCCCAAATTGGCTCCTAATCTTTAAAATTTGGTCATCAAATTTAAAATAAATATAATTATAATAAAAAAGACATGGAGGAGAATACAGCACCACATACCTCTTACATCCATTGACATCTATTGTCATGTAGATCTTCTCTTTCCTCTTCTCCTCCGTTTGACCCAGACCGCCATGACAAATTCTTTCAGCCTCATCTCGTCTCTGCAGAGTTTGTTACACAGATACGTTAAATTTCTCAATTTTTCCATCAATCTCCACATCCTGGTGTCCCCACAGTGTCATCCTGCTGCCACTCCCAATACTGTGCCTGTGGTGCTCCCCAATACAAAGGTACTATACTGCTGAAAAAATAGTGATTCCAGTAGACTTAATCAAACTGGTGTAAAGTAGAACTGGATTTCCAAAGGAGCTGTCAAAAATGAAAGGTGGAATCTGATTGGTTGCTATGGGCAACTAAGCCAGTTGTGCTCCATGTAATAATCCCTGTATAGTTTCCCCAAAAATATTGTCCCTGTAATAGAAATGCCACTACAGTGCCTCCCCAATAGCAACATCCACAGTTGGCACACAAAATAAAACAAAAAAAACTAAAAGCTAAATACTCACCTATGTGTGTTGAGGCACGCGATGGCAGGCGCACACACGTCACTGTGCTGCATCCCGACACAGGTGCGCAATGACGTCACCATGCATGCCTGAGCCAGGATTTCACTACCGCATAGGTCTCAGGCCCACTAGGCCTGAAGCCTATGGCGGTGATCGGCAGCGGGACAGGGAACTATGCGCTTCTGTGCCCCTCTGCAATATGTGGGCGTTTGCCTGAGATCCTACTATAGAGTGAAAGAGAGCACTCCTTTTACACCATCGTCAGCTGATTTCACATAAATTGCTACAGACCCAGTTTACCCCAAAATCAGTAGTATCGGATCTCAGTTTCACCACAATAACAGAATCAAGGATTACTGGAATTACTTATGTGTCAAAGAAGGCAAACAGCCTAAAATCTGTAGTATTAGAGCACTTTGGATCCCCAATTAGTGCAGCTAGGTGTAATAGAATAGCATCTATTACCCAGGCTTTACACAGTTCAATTGTCCCTGCTTTCCATGGGGGGAGCGGCTTCCCATAGTCAGTATCCAATAAGCCTCATGATGGAGCACAGGTTTCCTCCAGGTCCCTTTACGCCTAGGTTGGTTAACAGTTTTGCTGGTTTTTACATGAAAAGTACATGGTGACAATTCACAAAGTGCGCTGCCACACCAAATGGATTCCTTTGATTTTGGTTTGTAATACTGTTAATGTTGAGATGCTCAGCAACAGTGATGGCCAGTTTGCATTGTTCGCCCGCGAACACATGCAGGCTGCCATCTTTTCTCATAAGTCCGGCGAGGCACAGGTAAGCCCTTGCCTGTGCCGCGAGCCGGTCTGAAACAAATGCGGTCAGCGGGAGCAAGCAGTTCCGAGAACAGCCACCGGGGGCCTTCATCGGGCTGTTCTCGGAACTGCCTGCTCCCGCTGACCGCATTTGTTTCAGACCGGCTCGCAGCACAGGCACAGGCAAGGGCTTACCCTCGCCAGACTTGTGAGAAAAGATGGCAGCCCGCATGTGTTCACGGGCGAACAATGCGAACTGGCCATCACTGCTCAGCAATTCTTGTTCTTAAATGCCATATTGCATTTTGCCTTGTAATGGAAATAACATATGTGGTGTAACAATTCAGAAACGTGTTCAATTGATGACAGTAGCTAATTGTTGTGGAGACAACACTTTTTCAAGGTTTTAGGTATTTGCAGGTAGAACAGCTAGTGGAGCCACATTGAAGAAGGCCCTTGCGTGACAACATGTTTGCATTTTTTTGGTAACAGGAGAAACATGCATTGATGGCGCTAGAAGGTTTCCTAATGTGATACCTCTTCTGGCCACAAATCTGCAAACCTGATTGAGAATACTACTGTGGGGGGTCATCTTTTCTTTTTGAATAGTATGTAATTCCCTCCCTATGATAGTTTGAAATTGATCCATCGTATTAGTTGTCGATTGTACTGGGTAAAACTCTGGATTAGTGACTTTTATAGGGGTCACTGCACTGGTTCCAATTTTTGGCTTTGTATTTTCATTTAAATTGTAGAGATGAGCCGAGCAGGTGCCATAGCAACTGGGTGCCTGCTGTTTCATACAGCAGGCATCTGCGGCTAATGTCCGCGATCGGCAGTAATGCCGATTGTGGACATTTAACTTCTCAGATGCTGTAGTCAAACCACACCATGGCATCTAAGCACCTGTATTACCAGAAGCGCGTGCTTTCATTAATACTCCCTCATGTGGTGATCAGAAGAGCCGGAGCTTGTGTGCAGCAGCCCCAGTAATAGAGACTGACAGGAGGCTGATGCGCAGTGTTTCCTATGGAGCCCCTGCATGTAGTAGGGCTCCATAGGAAACTAGTAAAATCATAATATGAGAATAGCAATCTAAAGATTGCTTGTTATAGTTCCCTATGAGAACTATAAAAAAGTGTAAAAATAAAATAAAATTTAAATCACCCTCCTACAGATTGCCCTTCAAAAATTTGCCTGCATACAGATCTGCACACAACAAAAAGTTGTAGGGGAAAATGACAACAAAGGGGGAAAAAAATTGGAAATTTTGTTTTCAGTATCAAAACGCAAGAAAAACTATGCATATGTGGTATTGCGGGATTCATACTGAGAATGAAGATCACAAGTCAGTTTTACTACATAGTGAACGCTGTAAAAAAAAAAACATAAAATTTTTCCAATTCCAACCCATTTGGAATTTTTGGTCCCACTTCCCACTACATTCTACACAATATTAAATGGTGAGATTAGAAAGTACAACTTGTCCACCAAAAAACAAGCCCTTATATGGCTATGTGAGTGAAAACAAAACAAAAGTTATGGCTCTGGTAATGAGGGGAGTGCAAAACGAAAATGCAAAGGTGAAAAAAACAACGGGGTAGAAGGGATTAATTATTGTTTCATTCTGAAAAAAATGTTTTGTACTGTAATGGCCCATATAAATTGATGAATGTCCAGCAATGTGGAATACCAATCGAAGTGTGCATCAGGTACAAAATTTAGACCTTTGGATAATACAGCAATTTGATCAGAACTTGATAAATTGATTACAGCTCTGTGCTGTTGTAGATTTCTGGCTAGGCGCATGGACTGCCAGAGGATGCACCTAATTGATGATGAGGCGTGTGCCTTGTCATAAATTAGGCGCGACCTCCGTCAGTGCAGGGCTTATCAAGTCAGGCGCAGTAAGTGCCAGTATTGATAAATCGACCCCTATTTGTTCAGATGGTTACGTTATTTTGTATTCCTCTGTATTCTGGATATCTTGATTTTGTTCGTTTGTGCTTCCGCCAGCCCTGTGTCGTTTTTTTATTTTTTGTTGATAACTGTGATAGGGCATGGATTAGAAGCACCTGAATCAGAGGTGTCTGAATACCCTTCTGAGGTTTCTGCTTCCAGGGAACTAAAACTGACATTTTTATGGTGTGTTTTATTTTTCTTGGCAGTGCACTTTGTGAATTGTCATCAAAGTGACACATGTACTTTTCAAGTAAAAATCACTGAAAGGGTTAACTAACCTAGGCATAAAGGGAACTGGAGGAAAGCTGTCGTGAGGCTTATTGAATACTGACTATGGGAAGCCGCTCCCCTCATGGAGTGAACCTAAAAACTGATTTGGCGTATTTTTACTAATGTCGGTTCACTTTTCATGTTTTTTTTTTTTTTTTTTTTCATACTTTTATTTGCCTATTCACTTGTTTCATATATATCCAGGTATTTAATGACTTCTACCATTAGCGTACATAAAGAAGTAAGGGCCCCATAGTAAGGATCAAACCAGGCACCCCACACAGGACAGAAGGGTTTCTGCCTAAACCCTTTCAATCACCCTTGGGCCATTTTTTCACTCCCTCATTTTCTAAAAGTTGTGTTCTCTTAGGCCTCTTTCACACGGGCGTTGCGGGAAAAGGTGCGGGTGCGTCGCGGGAACATGTGCGATTTTTCCGCGGGGGTGCAAAACATTGTAATGCGTTTTGCACTCGCGTGAGAAAAATCGCGCATGTTTGGTACCCAAACCCGAACTTCTTCACAGAAGTTCAGGCTTGGGTTAGGTGTTCTGTAGATTGTATTATTTTCCCTTATAACATGGTTATAAAGGAAAATAATAGCATTCTTAATACAGAATGCACAGTACAATAGGGCTGGAGGGGTTAAAAAAATAAAATAAAATTTTTACTCACTTTAATCCACTTGCTCGTGCAGCCCGGCATCTCTTCTGTCTTCTTTTTTGCTGTGTGCAGGAAAAGGATCTGTGGTGACGGTCATCACATGGTCCGTCACATGATCCATCACCATGGTAAAAGATCATGTGACGGACCATGTGATGACCGCAGTGATGTCACCACAGGTCCTTTTCCTGCACATAGCAAAAAAGAAGACAGAAGAGAAGCCGGGCTGCGTGAGCAAGTGGATTAAGGTGAGTTTAATTTTTTTTTTTAACCCCTCCAGCCCTATTTTACTATGCATTCTGTATTCAGAATGCTATTATTTTCCCTCATTACCATGTTATAAGGGAAAATAACAATGATCGGGTCCCCATCCCGATTGTTTCCTAGCAACCGTGCATGAAAATCGCACCGCATCCGCACTTGCTCGCGGATACTTGCGATTTTCACGCAACCCCATTCATTTCTATGGGGCCTGCGTTATGTGAAAAATGCACAAAAAGGAGCATGCTGCGATTTTCACTCAATGCACAAGTAATGCGTGAAAATCACTGCTCATGTGCACAGCCCCATAGAAATGAATGGGTCAGGATTCAGTGCAGGTGCAACGCGTTCAACTCACGCATCGCATCCGGGCGGAAAACTCGCCCGTGTGAAAGGGGCCTTAGAGGGTAGAGTCCTGACCAAGTTTTCACCTCCAGTAGAATATTAGATAAACTGGGCCCTCTCATGCCCTGGGCCCCATAGCAGTCGCATGGTCTCCTGCTATGGTAGTTACATTTTGGTTGGTTTATTTGAATGGAGATTATTGCAATCGAATTCTGGTTTTACTTATTAGGCTACTTTCACTCTCGCGTTTTGGGCGGATCCGTCATGGATCTTCAAAAACGGATTCATTACAATAATACCACTGCATGCATCAGTCATGAACGGATCCGTTTGTATTATCTGTAACATAGACAAGGCAAATCCGTCATGAACTCTATTGAAAGTCAATGGGAAACAGATCCATTTTCTATTGTGCCAGATTGTGTCAGAGAAAACGGATCCGTCCCCATTGACTTACATTGTGTGCCAGGACGGATCCGTTTGGCTCAGTTTCGTCAAGCGGACACCAAAACGCTGCAGGCAGTATTTTGGCGTCTGCCTCCAGAGCGGAATGGAGACTGATCAAAGGCAAACTGATGCATTCTGAGTGGATCCTTTTCTATTCACAATGCATTCGGGCAAAACTGATCCGTTTTTGACCGCTTTTGGGAGCCCATGATGGATCTCACAAACGGAAAGCCAAAACGCGAGTGTGAAAGTAGCCTTACTTGCTTGTTTGCCTAGGTATTTAACCTAGCTACATTTTATACACTGTATTCTATGCTAAGGGTATCTCTATATACAAACAAACTGGAAAAAATGGCGTGGTGTTAAACAGGCAGGAAGTGCTCAACCCCATATGCAGTTGTGCATATATATAGGGGAGCAAATCCTGCACTTGTGGCCCGTTGCTCATGGCGATCCCCAGCAAAAATGCATACAGTGGAGGATGCCCGCAGCGAACCACAAGTACCACAATAGACATCCTACACAATTATGTGGATGTGATAATCAATATAATAATAGCAATGGTATCTCTACCTGAAACGCATAAGCGCTGCTATGTTTTAAACTTGTTTTGATATGTTCTGAGTTCCAACAAAGCATTGATTTTTAGCTGAGTGCTGAACCCACCTCTGCTTTTCCACTCTTCGTACATACTAGGTCATCTCCCTAATGAGAAACAGCACCCCCAACAATACCCCCAAGGCTACTCAGCTACCCAGGGCAATTTTCTTTTGAGACACTCAGTACCCTTGTTCTTTTAGAATGAAAACTAGCTTGCATATCTCACTCAGAGAAGTATTAAAGAGTTTATTCAACCCAATGCCCGAGCACCTCATATAAGTTATACTAACCCCACTCCCCAGCACCTGCACCTCCCCTGATCCCTGCATGGCCGCTACTGCATCTCGGCCAGAGGTGCCAGGTCATTATAGGGGTTGGATAACCCCTTTAAGCATGGGTCTCTCTCTCCCTCCCAGGCTTAGAGAATAACTAGGTCTTGAGAATAACTGTGAGGTCTTGGAGACCTCACAGTGTTATATACCAATTTTCAAATGGAGCATGTTTGATTTGGGCAGAATTGATTTGGACCCGAGCCAAATTTTTGGAAAAATTTGGTGAATCAAAGATGAAACAAATTTAAAGAAATTTACTCGACTCTAGAGTAAGCCTACAGCCACTTAGATAGAGGGCTACAGCAGAGCAGCAGTGGACATGGGCCAACTGAGTAAGGCTGAGTTAACACTTCAGATATTTGGTCAATTATTTCCATCAGTGGTTGTAAGCCGAAACCGGGTGCAGGTCAAAAACATAGATCTTTCCATTACACCTTATCTCTGTGTAGGCTTCACTCCTGGTTTTGTCTCACAATAACTGATGGAAATAACCGACCAAATAACTAAATTGTGATCTTAGCCTAACAAGGGGATGGCTGGAATTATGGAACCCGCTCATTGGATTGTGATGTTTCCATAGCTTGTATTTACTTAAATAGGAGTTAAAGAAACAACATAGCTTGGTTATTTCTGTGCAATGTGTATTGTGATCTCAACTATGATTTAGGAATAGAGAATTAGAAATATCACTTTAAGTACTTGATGACATGTGCCAAACGTGTGTGAAGCTTGTTGTCTCTTTAAAGAAGGCACACTTTTCAGAGGGGAGTGGGCACCATAGCTGCCGGGTGCCTGCTGTTTCGCTCAGCAGACATGGGGCTAATGTCTGTGATCGGCCATAACGCTGATTGCAGGCATTTAACCCCTCAGATGTTGTGGTCAATTGTGTTCACGGCATCTAAAGCTGCTTTTCCTAAAAGTACACTCCTGGGGCCCGGACAACTTCCCCATGGAGAGATCGTATGCACTGCTGCGTCCCCAAACACCTTAACTATTAAAATATAAACCTATTTATCCTGTATAGTGAACATCGTTACATTAAAAAATCTAAATGGCTGAGTTTGTTTTTTCGTCACTTCAACTCCCAAAAAATTAGAAAAATTATCAAAAAGTAATACACATTTCAAAATAGAATTATTAAAAACTACAGATAATTCCACAGAAAAATGAGCCCCCCACATAGATCCATAGATGGAAATGTAAAAAAGTTATGGAGGTCAGAATATGACAATGCAAAGAAAAAAATATTGTTTTCCAAAGTCATGTCTATTCCAGTGTTAAGGACACAGGAAAAACTATATAAATGTGGTATTGCCCTAATCACACTGACGTGGAGAATTAAGAGAAGAGGTCAGTTTTACCTCATAAGGAACGCCGTAGAAATGAAACCCATAAAACTATGGTGCAGTAGTGTTTTGTTTTTCCAATCCCACCCTATTTGGATTTTTTTTTCCAGCTCCCCAGTATATCATATTCAGTATTAAATAGTGAAATTATAAAGTGCAACTTGTACACAAAAAAACAAGCCCTCATAAGTCTAAGTGAACAGAAAAATAAAAAAGTTATGGGTCTAGGATGGCAGGGAGTAAAAAACGAAAACGCAAAAACAGAGATTTAAAATTAGGGACTTTTTGAAGAATAGTTGGGCAATTTATTTGAATATTTCAAAACTGGTGTACACGAGTCACACATTTTTGGCACAACTACTATTTTAAGGCAAAATGTGCAACTTTTTCACTTTACCACCGCTCTCTGTGGGAGGGAACAGGCCATGGGTGGGCACAATATGCAATATGTGCACTCAAAAAACTGTACATAATACAACTGACATATGTGCCAACTTCCTGCTGGTGTAGCTTTCATTTTCTGGTGCACAGAACTCCCAAAGTATAGTATAGCAACAATCCTTGGAAATCACTAAACATGGATAGCATTCATGTTTTTCCATGGTTTTCATAGACCCATAGATTAATGTGCACGAGGCTCAAAAATAGGACACGTTTCGGCGGTGTTAAGATGGACGCATGGTCGGTCCATGGAAAACCCTTGATGTCTAAATACATACCATAAAGTCAATAGATACGTGTGCTGTCCGTGATTCACTGATGTGTGTAAGAAGCCTAATGCCTCATTCACACGTCAGTGTTTGGTCAGTGATTTCCATCAGTGATTTTGAGCCAAAACCAGGTGTAGCTCTAAATAAAGAGCAGATGCAGATCTTTCCCTTATTCCTTATCTCCGTGGAGGCTCCAATCTTGATTTTGGCTCACAATCCCTGATGGAAATCACTGATCAAAACATTGACGTGTGAATAAGGCATAAGACTGATGTACTGTATAATATGCTGTTCTTAAAGGGGTTGTGCAAGATCCTAAACAATATCATTTGATGGTGTAAACCTGCTCTAGTCTTCTACAGAACATAATAGTGTACCTGTCAACTTTTTCTAAGTCTTCAGTTCAATCTCCATGCTCCTGTTGCGCTCAATTGTTTACAATCCGAACTTCTAGGTTAAGGGTCCATTCACACATCCAATAAAATCAAGATAAAGGACGGCTCTGCCTCCTGGTTTGAGATGGTCAGGTGCACCTATCTGATGTCGCACTCAAAGCACCAAAATATTATAACAATAGTAGATGGGCACTCTAATATCCAGAACCACCGAGTAATTTGTTCATAATATTTAATCAGAGTAAAACAAATAATAGCAATATCATAAAATACAATCAATGAATCCAATATCTAAAATAGGCCTACAAACAAAATATGAACAATCTTATATTAATTCTAATAGCCGCTATAGATGGGGTAGATAAAACTAGTAATAAGCTGCCACCAGAACAATCTCCGGTTACAATGGTTGAATAAGTCGGGCGGGTAATAGGCACCTGCAAATAATCCCCAAGTGATGTGTTACACAAAGAAATATATAAACGTGAAGTGCAATATAATGCAATAATCCAAGTGCAATATAATACAAATAAAACCAGGAAAAGGGGGTATAATAGAAATAAATAAAAATTATAAGATGCTGGTGATCACTTTTCCGTGAAAAAAGAGACAAAAAAGTCAATTTAGATTGTGCAATGTTGCTGTATATGAATAGGTGATAGTCAATCACTATTTAAAGTGCATATGCTGCCCGTATTCAACAAGATTTTGTAGTGGCTATTCCACAACTGTAGCTAATACCTCCGGGTATAGCTATTTTGTTCCAATGGTCTGGTCAGTGTTAAATGCTCTCCATAATCAACCAGAGAAAATGCAGAGAAAATAAAATGTCAATTATTTAACAATCGCTGCACCTTGTAGTAGTACTCACGCTTGATGGTATATTCCGATCTGTAGCGTGGCTGTAAGAAGGCTTACCTCACGTATGATATAAGGAGGTACCTTGCTAGTATGTCTTGACTCTATGGTCCGTTTTCGCTGTTAACCGCAGTTGTCCAGAGCCGACAACTGCGGTTAACAGCGAAAACGGACCATAGAGTCAAGACATACTAGCAAGGTACCTCCTTATATCATACGTGAGGTAAGCCTTCTTACAGCCACGCTACAGATCGGAATATACCATCAAGCGTGAGTACTACTACAAGGTGCAGCGATTGTTAAATAATTGACATTTTATTTTCTCTGCATTTTCTCTGGTTGATTATGGAGAGCATTTAACACTGACCAGACCATTGGAACAAAATAGCTATACCCGGAGGTATTAGCTACAGTTGTGGAATAGCCACTACAAAATCTTGTTGAATACGGGCAGCATATGCACTTTAAATAGTGATTGACTATCACCTATTCATATACAGCAACATTGCACAATCTAAATTGACTTTTTTGTCTCTTTTTTCACGGAAAAGTGATCACCAGCATCTTATAATTTTTATTTATTTCTATTATACCCCCTTTTCCTGGTTTTATTTGTATTATATTGCACTTGGATTATTGCATTATATTGCACTTCACGTTTATATATTTCTTTGTGTAACACATCACTTGGGGATTATTTGCAGGTGCCTATTACCCGCCCGACTTATTCAACCATTGTAACCGGAGATTGTTCTGGTGGCAGCTTATTACTAGTTTTATCTACCCCATCTATAGCGGCTATTAGAATTAATATAAGATTGTTCATATTTTGTTTGTAGGCCTATTTTAGATATTGGATTCATTGATTGTATTTTATGATATTGCTATTATTTGTTTTACTCCATTCACACATCCGTAGAATGGGTCCGGATCCATTCCGCAACGTTGCAGAACGGATCTGGACCCGTTAGTTTTCAATGGGACCGGAAGAGATGCGGACAGCACACAGTGTGCTGTCCACATCCGCATTTCCGGTGGGCGGCCCCGATTTTACGGTGCGCGGCTCCCGAATAAAATAGAACATGTCCTATTCTTGTCCGCAATAGCGGACAAAAATAGGCATTTTTATAGGGGTGCCGGCCCGGTGTATTGCGGATCCGCAATACACAACGGACGTGTGAATGGACCCTTAGGGCTGTGAACTGCAAGATCAGGCAAAGATGTAAACGCCTACTACACCATTCACTGGACTGAAAACTCCACCTGCTACACCCTTCATCATCCCCAGGAGGGTCAGGCATTCCAAATGTCATCACACCTGGCCCTGTCAATCAATGTCCAGAGAGAGCAGAGTCTCCAGGCGTTATGTCAATGTCCCCGTTTCTCCAAGAGACTCATTTGCATATATAGAACATTTTTCTCATATGAACATGGGACCAACACAGATGCCTTCTGCTGCCAAGCGCACATGTAACAGGTCAGACAGTTTTATAGGTAGAAATCTGCTGACAGATGCTCTTAAAAAAGGGGTGTGACTTAGCAGAAGGTGGGTGGGGCTTCACCAGAAAAGGGAGGGTGGGTGGGATCATTCTACTGTGTAGGGGCACTAGGGGGGCATAACTACTGTGTGTGGGCACTAACAGGGCATAACTACTGTGCGGGGCTATTAAGTTGGCATGGTTACTGTGTGGTGGCACTATGAGGGCATAACTACTGTGTGAGGACATTAACAGGGCATTTCACGGTGTGGGGGCACTAAGGGGGCATAACTACCATTTGAGTGGGGGGGGGCTTCTATTGCAAGCGTGGGCTGTCTTGACTAGCTGTGGGAGGGAGGGTTGTGAGGAAATTGCTTTGGTGGTGGGGGGTATTCAAAAATTTGGTAGTGGACTCAGCCTTTTCTAGTTACGCCCTGCCTGGGCTTATTCTTTCTACTTTATAAAATGTAACTCCGACACAGGCACTGTTATTTCATTACATGTATCATTTACCCAAAATATTTTATTTTTATAAACCTGTTAGCAAAAAAGATTACAAAATGTTCGAGTTCCCATCCTTACAAAGGTCTTCAAGTTAAAACAGTAAATGGTTGTGTCAGAGAAGGAAAGGCAGGGTGGGTGGGATGAATAACCTAGAGGAGGCGGGCGGGGGAGGAGGAGGCAGAAAGTGGAGAACTGGAGGAGAATGACACAAGAGAAGCATCAGTTGAAGGCAACAATCCCAGCCAGACAGCACAGCAGACAGACCACAGCACAAGCAGGAGGTGAGGAGGGGGCTTCTCAAGTTGTGTGCAGTCAGGGCTCTCATCTGTGAGATGTCTTGGAAGGCACCTTCGCTTTAACCATTTAATTGATCAAGTAATACTTATTTCTTTTGTCTGTGAGCGATATTTAGGAACTCTATTAGCGGACACAGTAGAGCTGACTTTTACATGTTTGTTTCTATTGCATTATGTTATCATTTGTACTTTTTACATAGGACTACAGGGAAACCTTTATGCAGCAATGTCCAGAAAGGACAATTTCAGCTCTTTTATATCGGTGTTTCGCACAGTGAAAGGTTCTTTGTTTGGTAGTCTGCAATAATTATTATTATTCATTATTTGGTGGTTATTAGTTTGTGCAAATGTTTGGTAGAAAGGTGCGTAGTCCTGCAGCTGAGGTTTTAGGTTCCAATTGCAATATCAAATGTCTACCCTGCCCTGTTATTAGATGAGCTGAGAACTCTCATTGTGCAGTCTGGAGCGTAGACTCGCACATAACTGCTGGACCTTGAATGACTAATGCAAATCTAGAAATGTATTGAGATTGAGAAGCACAGTAAGTAGTCGCCGTCCCACCAGAAGCCTGGATTTCTGTATTTTCCAAGCACATCAAATATGTACATACAAGGGGAGATATAGCATTTGTTTCCTAAAATGAGACATTTGGCTCAACCCATTAGTTGCCTGGCTGTTAATAAATCCGCTGCATTTTACAACACTGATTTACCGAAGAACTTTTTTGAAAATGTCAAATGTCAAGAAAGGCGCAAAAGTGTATAAAGCACATCCATGTGTGGTCCTGGCCAGGGGGGGGGGGGGGGAGTACATAGAAATCATGGAGCCCCATAGCAAGACTCGGTATTGGGAACCACCTCCAAATATAAAGTAACAATTTTTGTACCATATGATCGATCCGCGTGCTTTCCGCACCCGTAGGTCCGTTCCGCAAAAAAAATAGAGAATGGTCCTATTCTTGTCCGCAAAAATCCAGACCGCAGACCTATTGAAGTCAATGGGTCTGCAGAAAATGGAGATGCAACACAGATGGCATTTGTACTTTGCGGATCCGTGATTTGCAGACTGCAAAAAGGATACGGCGAATGCATAATGCCTAATACAGTACCTGCAAAGTGAATGAGATTAGACACATCTCATGTTCACTTTGTGTCTTTTTTCTCTGTGTGAAACTCTGCACGGATATTTCTAGATAGATTTCTAATCCCTCGCCCGTGTGCAGGCACCTTAAGGGGGGACTGAGCCCTCTCAGTACAGTGTGCCAAAGTCTGTCTGAGTCAGTTAATTCTTACTAACTGAAGCAATGAGCAGTAATATAAAGCACAACCTTTCCGGAGCACTTTGGAGGATGTCCTATCTTATGACCTATGTTGCTGGGCTCTTCATGAAGTCCTGAATGAGTCTGGTATTGCCAAGAACTTCTCTTGTCCCATTTCCTCATCTGGCAGCTGTCTGTATGTCCATTTTTTACTCTCCGCTTGTCATCTGTATTCCATGGACACTGCTCAGATTAAGGGTCCATTCACACATCCGTGTGTGTTTTGCAGATCCGCAAAACACGGACATCGGCAATGTGCGTTCCGCCTTTTGCGGACCGCACATCGTCGGCACTATAATAGAATATGCCTAATCTTGTCCGCAATTGCGGACAAGAAAAGGACATGTTCTATTTTTTTTTTCAGGAACGGAATTGCGAACCCGGAAGTGCGGGTCTGCATTTCCGGATCCGAGCAGCACATTGTGCAGCCCCATAGAAATGAATGGGTCCACAATTCCGTTCCGCAAAATGCGGAACGGAATTGCGGACGTGTGAATGGACCCTAAAATTAATTTCTAGAGCATCTCCTGGTCCAGGAAAAACAGTAAGAGAACACCGAATGCCTTCCATGTTGAGTCCATGGTTTTTCACAGACCCGCAGGTCCGCATCATGGACTAGTCTCTGTGGTTTTTCTGCTGACCTACGGTGAGTGGAAAATCAGGGATATGTGAATAAACCTTAAAGTCAATTGGTACGTGTGCTGTCCATGGAGAACACGGACAGCACACATCTGTTATTGACTGATGTGTGAATCAGGCATTAGTCAGAGAGGTGAGCTTCTGCAAGGAATGACTCCCCCTATGGAGGACTCTGTGGTACTTAAAGGGTTCCACTTCAAGAATGGACACAGAATGTAGTAGCTAACAGACGTCTTTACAAGGAGGCACCAATGATTTGTTGCAAAGATAGAGAGGCTCTGTAAGGTTAAAGTGGTAGTTGCCTTTTTTCCCTGTCCGTGGGTTGTTTCTAGTATTGCAGCTCAAAATCCTTTGAGGGTCAGGGTGTGCCTAAAGTGGCTGCTGTAGCTCTTTGGGAGGACATTACTTTAAGGGTACTTTCACACTAGCGTTTTTCTTTTCCGGCACTGCGTTCCGTCATAGGGGCTCTATACCGGAAAAGAACTGTTCAGTTTTATCCCCATGCATTCTGAATGGAGATCGATCCATTCAGGATGCATCAGGATGTCTTCAGTTCAGTCACTGAACGGCGTTTTGGACGGAGGAAATACCGCAGCATGCTGCTGTATTATTTCCATCCAAAATTCCGGATCAGTTGCCGGAATGCCGGATCATTAATTTATATTGAAATGTATTAGTGCTGGATCTGGCATTAAAAATACCGCAATGCCGGATCCGTAAAAATGTGAAAAAAAATATATAACGTATCTTGCAATGCATCCGCATCCGGATCCGTCTACAAATGCTGTCCATTTGCATGCAGATTGCCGGATCTGGTAGGCATTTCCCGCGACTTACCTTAAGTGGGACACCTTGGGCTCATCCTACAGTTCTTTACCAGTCTACTTGCAGAAGCTCAGGTCTACTCTCTCCCTCAGACCAACAACATGTCTCCACCACACACACCCTTCCTACTCTCTCCAAATACTGTCCATAAGTCATCTCTTTGCTGCCTCCTCCTACCAATGTTGCAGAGTAGCATTCCAGCACCACAACTCACACCTGTGTCGGGTTCCTCCTGGGCCTACACTGATGTTGGCACCTCTTCCAGCAACTCTGATTGTGTCACCATCAGTGATGACCAGTTCGCATTGTTTGCCCGCGAACATATGCGGGCTGCCATCTTTTTTCACAAGTCCGGTGAGGCACAGGTAAGCCCTATTTACAGTAGAACATTAATAGTTTTCTAAAAGATACATATCATCAGTTTTTTATGTAGGGGAAAGTACCCACCTCCCCCAAAAGTTGCCGATCCCCATTCTACAGCTGTAACTGAATTACAGAAGGGAAAAATGAAACTGCTTCTATAGTGGCAGAGAATTCTTTTGGTTCCAAATATCTTGAATAATGAATAAGATAATGAATAATAATAAATTATTGAAATCTGTTAATAAAACAATTGTACAATTCTGGATGTTCTAGACTTATGCTGAATGTACATGTCAATGTGACAAAGTGAGTTTATGCTGCGGATTTCAACCTTTGCAATGCATAGGGTAATATCGGCAGCAAATCTGCTGCAGACATACAACATAATCCTCATCTAAATCCATGCGCTGTTGCGTATTTTAGATAGACACACTGTCGATTTTTTGATGGCAGAAAATATACTATATTTTTTGGACTATATAGCACACTTTTTAGAAAGAACTTGCTTGATTTTTAACTATTGCATGACAGCTGCAGTGCACGAAATTGCATCCAACCTATTGTGTACCTGTGAACTGCAGCTGTCACTTGATAGTTAAATCAGTAGTGCTACAAAAAGTCATGATATGGCACTAGCAAAATGGCCCTATTGCACAGGCCATTTGTTCCTTAGATTTCCCTATTGTTGTGGAGAGCTGTGTGTGTATGCGGCAGTTTTCCCCTCTGTATGGGGACAAGCTATTGTTTGCTGGCAGCAGATCCCGGTTTACACAGCGTGACACAATGAGTTTGTGCTGCGTAAAAGATGGGATCACCCAATGAACAAGTGCATATGTACAGCCAGGAACATTTGTGGTCACTAAGGGCAGTTTCACACAAATTTGTTCAGTCTGTGAAATTTGCTCCGTGTGAGAACACTATTTTCCAGGCTGAACACTGTTTAAGGCTACACCTGTGCACCAATTTCTGCATGAAACAAAAAAGCAAAGTGTAGGATCCCCACCGATTGAATAGTTATCCCCTATCCTGGATAACATCACATAACTGGAATACACCTTTAAAGGGATGGAAAGGATTACACTTGTATATACTCATAAAAACCCATATATACACATCATACTACTGTTCAGAAGTTATATCAGGGAGTCCCTGCAGAATGTGTGCTGTATGATACACAGAAAGTTTTAACATATGCTGCCCACTTAAATACAGTAGACCATGTCCATCAAACACCACTAATCTAATCACAAGTACTGCATATGACTCCTGTATCACACCCTAAAAATACATATATACTCCACACCAGACCACACAGTGTATTTAGACTCTGCCACTATCATATACAGTATATCTCTAGAATGCAGACTCCCTAAGTCAGTGCAGACTCCGTACTAGACCCTAAATTAAATGCAAACTTCAGACCAGAGTCCAGATTAAATATAGTCCTGAGACAAGACCCCCCAACACACACAAAAATAAACACCCTGAGTCAGAGCCTAAAAACAACTACAAACCCCGACCGGATTCTAAAATAAGGGACCTTAAAATAAATACAGACACTAAATCTGGCCATATTTGATAGCAGTTGGTTGAGGGTTGGACAAACAATCATCTGGTGAACATCTGTTTCACAGACATGGCCATACACATTATAGTCAATATTGGCCGTTGCAACTTCTCAAACTGCCACACACCTTCAATGAAACCGAACGATGGACCAAAGATCTTTCTTTTAGTTCGACTATTGGACAAAAATATTAAACACGGCCAACTTACTTTCAAATGTTAATGCTTTTTCATTGGTCGGCTAAAATGATAGTTCGATGTTGAATTTCAATGACGAACATTTGTTTTGGTTGAAATACTGTAGTCTGTTTTGATCAACTTTAGACTAGTGTGTATGACAACCCTTAAATAGCGACCACCAGACCAGAAACCAAAATAAATAAAGATCCCAGAATATTACAGGCTCCAGACCAAACAGATAACTACAAACCCAAGAGTCAATAAAGTGTTGTTAGTAACTAGTCCAAACCCCCTAAACTATTACTGACCGCCAGGTCAGACCTCAAAATAAATTATGAACACCTCAGACCCAACACCCAAAAATAACTACAGACCCAGTATGAGTAGAATCTAAAAGTTACTCCCAGCATACAGGAGAAGACAAATGGTACAGTTCGTTGTCCATATATACAGAACAAGAGCAGAACAGAATGAGAGCATATAATGAGAATTACACCAAAATGTTGTATATCGGGTTAAGGATTTAATTTGCCAGCCTTGGATCTGTCTGCTAGATGTGGGCTGGTCCCACCATTCTTAACTGGGGGAAGTGTGAGTGTAGAGCAGCAGATGGGAATAAAATAGCCCTGTGGGCCAAGAACAGAAGGCTATAAGAAGGGCCAGTCTCTGAGGGAGAGAAGAACTGAATGTAATAGAAGGTAGAGCAGCCATTTCAAGGGAGAGTGCATGGACAAAAAGCCAGTGAAGGTAGCACGCATCAGACTATAAACTAGAATTTGGATTGGATTAGTAGCTTCAAGCACTCTATCATACCCAAGAGACAGACTGGCCATCTGTTACAGGACTGCACCTCGCAGTTGGGTATTGCAGAATTACTTACTGAATAGAGAGGGAGAGAAAACGCACTCCTTTGCTAAATCGGAAAAATGGCTTATTTTAACTTGAAAAGGACTTAGAGGTGACAACTATACTGCCTATGCCCTTTATGCAGCCTTGGGAAAAACTATTTGATGCAAAATTTAGAAGACTGTGCCCACTCTTGCAAGTGTGTGTATGTACCAACTGTCTCGTTTCTTCTGTAAAACTCAGTTGCTAATAACTGATAAGCGGCGCTGCCCCCCGACATGTTTTGCCTAGTACCGGCGTCTTCAGGGGTTAGGGCCATTGTCGGGGGGGGGCAGCGCCGCTTATTAGTTTTAATACAGCAAAGCACTCGGTGAAGTCACATTTAGAATAGTAAATGCTGAAACATACAGAATAGTTAAAACTGAAACATTGTACCCGATTAGAACTTGCAGTGCGCAGCCAGTAGGGAAACAATATATTCATCCTGGCTATGAATGAATAGCAGGAATATACAGGAATACTGAGAACTGAGTGACTAGCTTGACATTTTAAAATCACTTATTTTATTAAAACTGTTTAATAGGATACTAATAAAAATGTGGGCCATCCTACTCAGCAGTTAATAGCTTTCCCTATATGCATAGTCATGCAGAGTTAGCGGTCCGTCACAGAGTAAGACTGTGTGAATATCTGATAAATACTTTTTGTGGGATAACCCCTTTTAAAGGAATAGTTTTATGGCATATTTGCATGGGAAGTACAGAAACAGCCAGACACATGCAAACCCACCTCCCCATTTGGTGCTGCCTGGATAGTAACATAGTTGATAAGTTTGAAAAATGAAATGCTCCAAACAGGGGACTGAAAGATCCCATACTTGGGATTGTTGGGGGCCCGAGTAGTTGGACCCCTAGCAATCCTCCATCCTGTGGGTAGGTTTTAGATGCTGTTTGTGGGATAACGTCTTTAGTAGAGGGGAGTCCGCTGTTGCTCCTTGGCCAGTGTAGAGAGGTTCTCCTTTGGAGGACCTGCCCTTCCTGGCGTTCTGCGATGGGAATGACACTTTAAAGCCTCTGATGTCACATCTGAATATCACATAATTCTCTTTGCCTGGTCACCTTGGATTTCAGTTTCAGGTGGCCTTTTGAAAATGTCATTACTGTAGGAAACTTAGAGGAGACTGTGTACAGCCCTGGAATGCTGCACCTTCCATTGTGATGCTGTTTGCAAATATTTGTTATTTAAGGAATACTCAAAGGATAGAGGAATTGTCTCTTTGTTCATGCTCAGGGTCATGCTAACATCAATCTGTAAAGACCAATAAACACTTTAAATGCTAATTTCACATTCAGATTTTGAGCACGTCTCTACCACATCCTGTACAGCCAGCAACATAATCATTTTGGTTTACTTACCTCTCCCTATTTACAGCAGAAATAAGGACTTTTATATTTTTGCACCCTCATAAATTAAAACCACAGACAAATGTTTGCAGCACAAACAATGTATCACATCTTCTTTTCTGAGCCCATTATTGTAGCAAGTCAATGTTTGAATTTGTTATTAGTGATGAGAGGCATAGGCAATATAAGTTTTCGCTATATTTTGCAAATTTTTCACATAATATTTGCAAATTCTAGAATTTGTAATCTCGTCATTATTTTCCTGATTGCACAAATCGGCACTAATGATGCGCATATTTTTGGTGCAATACATGCAACTTCACATTTTATCAGGTCTGAGTAGATATTACTGATTGGTGCACTAAGTATTGTTGTGACATCACAGCACTATGTCTGTAGTATGGATGTATGGACAGCAGAGAAACAGTAATTCCTATCACACTACCTAACACCCTGCACTGGAACCTATCATCTACACTATATCACTATCTAACTCTATCAAAGAGTGCTGTGCGGGATCGGTAGTTCATTAAAACAGTGGTGTTGGAGAATGTCACACTGCTTATATGAGAGGAGCCAGGACATGAGCACTAGTTGGAGGCTTGAGGTTTGGGTGTCCACGAGCTTGTTAAACCAAATATATTTGAAGCTGCTAAGATTCAAATTGCTTGTGTATTGAATAAAGGGTTAAAGTGTGTCTCTCCCTGCCATTCTTAAGTCCCATCAAAATTCCTGTGGGTGTCACCACTGGCCTGCACTATCACATGGTGTTGTTACTCTGCAGCAACCCTGACTGCTATAATTAGGAATGAGCGAATGGACTTCGGATGAAACATCCGAAGTCGATTTGCACAATACTTTGTTTGAATACTGTACGGAGCGAGAGCTCCGTACAGTATTCTCGAGATCGGGAAATGTTTTTTTACAGTAGAAATTAATTTATTAAGTTATTATGCGAAGTCTCACAAGACTTCAGGAAGTAATAACTTTGGCTCATCTGAGCCAATACATTCTATTACTACAAACCGGATTCCAGAAAAGTTGGGACACTAAACAAATTGTGAATAAAAACTGAATGCAATGATGTGGAGATGGCGAATGTCAATATTTTATTTGTAATAGAACGTAGATGACAGATCAAACATTTAATCCGAGTAAATGTATCATTTTAAAGGAAAAATACGTTGATTCCAATTTTCACGGTGTCAACAAATCCCAAAAAAGTTGGGACAAGTAGCAATAAGAGGCTGGAAAAAGTAAATTTGAGCATAACGAAGAGCTGGAAGACCAATTAACACTAATTAGGTCAATTGGCAACATGATTGGGTATAAAAAGAGCTTCTCAGAGTGGCAGTGTCTCTCAGAAGCCAAGATGGGTAGAGGATCACCAATTCCCACAATGTTGCGCAGAAAGATAGTGGAGCAATATCAGAAAGGTGTTACCCAGCGAAAAATTGCAAAGACTTTGCATCTATCATCATCAACTGTGCATAACATCATCCGAAGATTCAGAGAATCTGGAACAATCTCTGTGCGAAAGGGTCAAGGCCGTAAAACCATACTGGATGCCCGTGATCTCCGGGCCCTTAAACGACACTGCACCACAAACAGGAATGCTACTGTAAAGGAAATCACAGAATGGGCTCAGGAATACTTCCAGAAACCATTGTCAGTGAACACAATCCACCGTGCCATCCGCCGTTGCCAGCTGAAACTCTACAGTGCAAAGAAGAAGCCATTTCTAAGCAAGATCCACAAGCTCAGGCGTTTTCACTGGGCCAGGGATCATTTAAAATGGAGTGTGGCAAAATGGAAGACTGTTCTGTGGTCAGACCAGTCACGATTCAAAGTTCTTTTTGGAAATCTGGGACGCCATGTCATCTGGACCAAAGAGGACAAGGACAACCCAAGTTGTTATCAACGCTCAGTGCATGAGTGCGTGTGGCATGGGAAGCTTGCATGTCTGGAAAGGCACCATCAATGCAGAAAAATATATTCAGGTTCTAGAACAACATATGCTCCCATCCAGACGTCATCTCTTTCAGGGAAGACCCTGCATTTTTCAACAAGATAATGCCAGACCACATTCTGCATCAATCACAACATCATGGCTGCGTAGGAGAAGGATCCGGGTACTGAAATGGCCAGTCTGCAGTCCAGATCTTTCACCTATAGAGAACATTTGGCGCATCATAAAGAGGAAGGTGCAACAAAGAAGGCCCAAGACGATTGAACAGTTAGAGGCCTGTATTAGACAAGAATGGGAGAGCATTCCTATTTCTAAACTTGAGAAACTGGTCTCCTCGGTCCCCAAGAAGAAGGGGAGATGCCACACAGTGGTGAAAATGGCCTTGTCCCAACTTTTTGGGGATTTGTTGACACCATGAAATTCTGATTCAACATATTTTTCCCTTAAAATGGTACATTTTCTCAGTTTAAACTTTTGTTCCGTGATTTATGTTCTATTCTGAATAAAATATTAGAAGCTGGCACCTCCACATCATTGCATTCAGTTTTTCTTCACGATTTGTATAGTGTCCCAACTTTTTTGGAATCCGGTTTGTATATGGAAGGCTCGCTCTGTACAGTATTCAAACGAAGTATTATGCGAATCGACTTTGGATGTTTGGATGCTAAATATAGCAGTCAGAGTTGCTGCAGAGTGACAACACCAGGGCCTAGACAATGTATTTTGGTGCCCTAGGCAGACTATGGAAATTGCTCTTCTCCTCCCAATCAGATCAATTTAATATGACTTTACTTTCTAATATAGAGAGATAAGCACGTTTGAAAAGAAGCAGACGTTGGCATAACAAATAGAGTGACGTCTCAACTGATTAGATTTTTTTTCATTTTCTTCTCCATTTGGTCCAAACCATCATGATGACTTCTTCTGAAGGCTGTGCAGTTTACTAAGCAGACATCTGTGACCAGGGGTATGCTGCTCCTTCTGCTATATAAGAAGACACCAGATTGATTAGATGGGTAGATGGGGCCCGTTACAGATTTTGCATTAGGAACCAGGAGATTCCGGTTACATCTCTGACTTTGACTCATTGCTTCTGCAGACCATCTCCGAAGAAACTTCTTATCTAGCTTCCCCCTTAACACTGCTATCCTGCAGCTTCAACTATTACCTTGCCTGCTGCCCTATGTGCCCACATTAATGTACTAACAGTACTGCCCTGTGTCCCCAAATACTTTACTGTTGGCATAAAAGTGTAAAAAAAACTGATACCGAACTAGTAACTGATGGGCTCCAAAGCAGACTTTTCGACGCACAATTCCAGACCAGATCCCCCAAAAAAAATTCAAACCCAAGTTCAGAACCCAAAATTAACAGGGTTGCTCAGCCATGTAGTTTTTTGTGTGTTAGAAACTCTGTTGAGAACCTCCGTCACAGAAATTATCAAAATTAGGACTTTTTCTCCGCTGCAAAAATGTTATCCAGAATGAAGACTGAATGGATCCTATTATAGTCAATGAAATCTATTAGGTTCCATTTTTGTCAGTTACGGTATGTGACGAATCTGGTACTTCCGTTATTTTTGTTCTTATGCTCCTATAATGCAGCCTACAATGTTATAAATGAATTAAAGTAGTGATATATTACTGAACCCTGCCGCTCGCTCCGCAAATAACTGGCCACAGCTCTAACATGTCTGGGTTGATATAAACTTGTAATGACAGAGACCAACGAGAACATGGGAAGCAGCAGAAAGAGCAGCTGGAGATTAGAAAGGTATCATTGTGTTTATTTTATGACATTCTAAACAGTTTTAAAAAATTTGACATAGCTGTAACACCCCTACTTAATACAGAACCCAAAATTAATACAGACCCCCCTAGATAGACCCCACAAATTAACACAAACCTCCAGAATCCCAAATAAATAAAGTCCTCCATATCTAACACCAAAACTAATACAGACCCCCAGATAAGCCCGCAAATTCACGCAAACCCCAGAAAGGCCCCCAGATCAGACCCCCAAATTCGTTTAGACCCCAAATCAGCTCCCAAATTCCTTTAGACCCTAAATCCGCTCCCAAATTCATTTAGAACCCATATTCATCCAGACCTCAAGTCAGCTCCGTTACCTATAATATAAATAATCAAGGCGCCAGAACAGCCCTGCGTCCTGTTGTCTCAGAGCGTCAGGTTATAGAGTGCGCCTATGCACTCTATGTCCTAAAGCTATGCACTGTCAGGACCCTATGCAGAGTCCTGGAGAAGACTAAGGAGCAGTGAGTAATGCCAGCACTAGTAATGCTATATTCACCTCCTCTTTGGCCTCCTCTACTAAAGAGCACTTCTACAATAGAAGCACTCAGTTAATTGCATCCCTCTTATGAGTAGTGAGGTGGGTAAACCCATAGTATCTGGAGTAGGCAGCATTTGTCAAAACTTGGGCATCTACATACATTGATTGTATTTTAGCCCCATTTGATATGTCACTTCTGTCATGCATGAGGGATACTATGAACTTGCTTAAAAGATTAGGGGAGGATCACTATTGGCAGGCACTCCTAGTTAGGAAATGTAGATGTTGAGGCTTTATATTCCTCAATACAACATGAGTTTGGTTTAAAAGCTGTTCAGTAATTCCTCAGCATAAGGAGCAGACAATAAAGGGCCCAAACTGAGTTTGTGTAGCAATTTTGGAATATATACTAACACAAAACTTTTTTCTCTTTTATGATATACCACCAGCTCAGGGGTACAACGATGGGGTGTGCTAGAGCACGTACATATGTTAATCTGCTCTTGTGCTGGTGCTAGGCCACTATGTTGTTTGGTGATCAACGGTTGGATTGTACAGAGCACATAGATACATGGGCAAGCTACATTGATGACATATTTGTCATGTGGAACGGTACCAAGGCCAGGGCCGTCTTTAATATTGATTGGACCCTGGGCAAAAATTTACTTGGGCCCCCTGGATCCCGCCTTCCCACACCTTAGCAGGCAATCAGGCCCTCCACCACAACACACACACAAAAAATCCACACATCTGGTAGAGTACAGTGAATGACTGTAAATACTTCCAGTTCTGAAGAGTCCAGCGGCTCAGGATCAGTGCTCTGGGCAGCTGGGCTCAGGCTGGAAGTGGGCACCGCTCTGCAGGAAGGAGACCAGGGCTCGGCTCACTCTAGTGCTACAGTGCACACCAGCACCCCACAGTATGCAGTATAGCACCCTATAGTATACAGCAACCCACAGTATGCAGCATAGCACCCTATAGTATACAGCACCACACAGTATGCAGTATAGCACCCCACACTATACAGTACCCCACAGTATATTGTAGAGCAGTATAGCAGCCCACAGTATACAGCACCCCACAGTATACAACACCTCACAGTATACAGTAGAGCAGTATAGCACCTCACCGTATACAGCACCCCAAACTATACACGATACAGCACCCCACACTATACAGTCCCCCACACTATACAGTATACAGGCCCCCACACTATACAGGCCCCCCACAGTATACAGGCCCCCCCACAGTATACAGGCCCCCCCACAGTATACAGGCCCCCCACAGTATACAGGCCCCCCCACAGTATACAGCCCCCCCACAGTATACAGGCCCCCCACAGTATACAGGCCCCCCCACAGTATACAGCCCCCCCCCCCCCACAGTATACAGCCCCCCCCACAGTATACAGGCCCTCCACAGTATACAGGCCCCCCACAGTATACAGCCCCCCCACAGTATACAGCCCTCCACAGTATACAGGCCCCCACAGTATACAGGCCCCCACACTATACAGCATCCCACTATACAGTAGTTTACAGTATATTAGCATATCAGCCCCTGTCACCTTTTTCTGATGTAATCTTCACAAAAAAAGCTCCACAGTTAAGGCAAACTTCTTCTGCAACACTCCTGGTAGGACCTGTGATGACCTCATAGCCATGTGACCAGTAATATTGCTAGGTTAGTGGTCACATGGTGATGTCATCTAAGGTCCTAGATCACAGCTCTCACAGTACGCTGGCTGGGCTCAGTGCCGGCAGGCCTGGCAGCACCCCCTGTGTAGCTGACAGCCTGACACCCGGGGCAGTGGCTAGAAGGGCTCAAGAGGCAGCTGCCTTGGGCCCCCCAGGAGCAACTGGGCCCGGGGCAGCTGCCCCTTTTGCCCCTTGGTAAAGACGGCCCTGACCAAGGCAGCCTTTATTGAATATGTGAACATACTGTACTAGAACGAGATGAAAGTAGCAAATCAGCGGCACTCACCAGTTGCAGTGTGTCTTTTTTCTTTATTGCTTAGCAAAACATTCAGACATCACAGGGCTGAGGCGGACAAGCCTTCACAGAAACTAAAGCCGCACCTGCGGCGAGAAGCAGCAACGGCCGTTTCGCACTATCGTGCTTCTTCCGGCTACCTGTATGACGCAGACAGGTGCGCCAGCCTTTTAAAAGGGCATGTATTAACCCTGAGAGGCATGGCAAAAAGTATACCAGGACATCACCTGTGTGCATGTTAAAAACAAATCACAGCAATCAATTACATTATGAGAACAAGTATTACCTCAAACAAATGCACTGAGATCATTACGGTCATTCAGACCTAAAGAACCCATTGCATCCGTACGGATGATCTATCGCGCTTCTTTTTGTAGCAGGAGACGATGTCTGTCACCCCCCTGTGTCATTAATGGAACCACTTCAATTCCCGCAAAACCCAAATATTTGATATCCCCCCCATGTTCTTGCCATACATGATTTATAAGGCGGGGGCAGCCTTTTTTCGTTCTTATGGAATTCAAGTGTTCCCGGAATCTTTCTAACATCGGCCTAATTGTCTTTCCTATATAAAATGCTCTGCATTTACATTTCACTACATAGACTACATATGTCGTCCTACACGTGCAGAATTGTCTCATTCTGTGGGATATACCTCCTATACATAGGATCTTATCCCGGAGGATATATCCACAGAAGGAGTAATTACCGCAACGATGATTACCTGCAGGTTTTTTAACACCTAACCATTGTTCTGGGTTCTGTTCACACTTCATACGGCTACTGACTAACTGATCCCTAAGAGTGTGGGTTTTTCGGAAGGCAATAAGGGTTTTTTGTCTGTAAAATTTTCCAGACTACTCTCATTCTTTAATAAATCCCAATTGTCATAAATTTTTTATTTATTTGATCAGCCATGGGGCTATATTTGAACACGAAAACAAAACGATCCTCTTTCTCTATTTTTTTTACTTTGGTGCAATAATTCATCTGTCCTATTAAATGCTTCATCCAGCATTCTCAATGGATAACCCCTCCTCACTAACCTATTTTTTAATTCAGTGGCCTGTCTTAAATAGCCTTCCCTCCTGTTGTTAATACGTCTTAAACGTGTAAATTGTCCATATGGTATGGCCTCTTTTACGCTATGTGGATGAAAACTTCCATGGTGCAGAAGGGAATTTGAGGCTGTAGGTTTTCGAAAACCTTCTGTAATCATTTCGCCATCATGTATGATGACACGAACATCAAGAAAATGCATCTCCTCACCTCCAAAATTCAAGGTGAAGCACATGTTCATGTCATTTTCGCAATTTAAATAGGAAACAAATTCCTCACATTGAGCCCGTGTTCCCTTCCACACCATGAAGACATCATCCACGTAGTGCAGGAACATCTGTATGTATATCAAAAAGGGATTTTTTATTTTAAATACATATCTACTTTCAAGATTATTGAGGTATATGTTAGCGAAAGTACACGACACAGGCGTCCCCATCGCCGTGCCGTGTACCATTGCTGACCGAACCTGAATGTATTGTTACTTAATACAAAAAGTAACGCCTCCTCCACAAACTGGACATAGATCTCATCCTTCTCAGTCAGATTTAGCATATCCACGACCGCCTCCACTCCCGCATACTGGGGAATGCGAGTATATAAACTTTCTACATCTAATGACACCAGGTTCCAATCACTTTGCCACTGGAAATCCTCCCCGCCACAATAGGGCGACCAGGGGGTCGGGTCGGTGACTTATGCACCTTTGTCAAAAAATACCAAGATGGCTTTTTGGGATACGCTGGTACTAACTTATCAATAATTGTGCTGGCAAAAAAAAACAAATCTATGTACTTTTGTAGTAACTCTTTCAATTGTATTTGTAGGACGGATATAGGGTCATTGGATAACTTCTCATACGTCCCTATATCTTCTAACTGCCTTAAGGCCTCTGACCGATAATACTCAAGGGACATCAACACAATATTCCCCCCCTTGTCTGCAGGTTTTACCACAATCTCCAGGTGGTTACGTAACCACCGTATGGCCTTAAATTCACCTGGACTCACATTATGGGGGGTCCGAGGATAAATCAATGCTTTCATATCACGCAGTATTCTTTTATAAAAAGTATCAATTCCACTACCTGCAGACATAGGGGGGGAATATGTAGATTTTATACCCCCAGTAAACCTTTCACGTCCATTTACCCTTTCTTCACATACAGAAAACTTTTTGTCCACTACAATTTCTAAACAGGCCCTTTCTGGCTCCTCAAAATTCTCAGCAAACATCTCGCTCTGATGGCCAACTGCTATAGGAATCTCGCCCTGTCTCTGCCCCTGGGTATCATGAAAAGCCTTTCGAAGATACATTTTTCTTATAGATTTATATAAATCGATTTCAAAAGTCGGATGGTCGAATTGCTCCACCAGGCTGAACCCCAGTCCTTTATTGAGGGCTGAGGTGCAGTCCGGCTGCAATTCAATACTGGAAAGATTAATGATCAAATCTTCATTTTGTACAGTTTCAGTCTCTACTATTGTCTCCAAGACACTTGCTTCCTGCTTCTCATAGATTTCTGAACTCGGTTTGTTTCTTCTCCGTCCACCTCTCCTTGTTCTCCTCTTATGGAGTTTTTTTTGTACTTTTTCAATTGATGTATTGGGATCTGATACACTGGAATCCGAATCGGTTGTCCAAAAATCCGTTCTATTTCTCCTTTGTGGGCGTCTTCTACGTTGTCTCCTTTTTCCCCAATCAAATACTCTCCCAGTGTCATAATCATTTTTATCCTGCAAAAATGTATCCTTCCTATTCTCTTTTATTTTTGTTTGTGCAATAACCAACTTTCTGTTCAATTTCCTTTCGAAAGCTTGTATTTGATTTTCAGTTAGGCGTGTGCGTAATTCCTCTTTTGCTTTTAATAAGGAATCATTCACTATCTCATATTCTTGTTCATTTCTATGCAGTACCATCTTTAGAATTTGCATTGAAAAGTCCATATGTAATTTTTTCCATTCCAGATTAAATGACAAATCATCTTCATATTGTGCTAGCTCTTTGTATATTTGTAGGCCACGCGGCACTCTCCCGCTGTCTCTGTATGATCTCAATGAATTGATCGACCAAAACAGTCGTACATCTTTATCGGCTAGTTGAGTAATCCTCATCTCTAGAGTCTTTGTACTGATTTCCTGTAAAGTGTCTTTGGAGTTACACTCCGTAAAGAAGGCGTCCGCCCCTTCTCTGCCCTCATTTAAACCCGGAAACCACGTCTTCAGACATATTTAATGAAATGGACACCGCCAAAGTAAAAAAAAGTGTGTGCTCTGCCAGTAAACGATCCAAGTTCATTAAGTCACATAAAAGAGAACTTCAGGTGGCACTACACCAAAACATCGCTGTCATATGCATATGAAATCGTCCTCTGTGTAACCGGGGTAGTATGCAGCTTTCGGTGGTGCCTGCTATAATATACTATTAGCACAATGCGCATCCAAAACGAGATGAAAGTAGCATATCTGTGGGATATACCTGCAGGTAATCATCGTTGCGGTAATTGCTCCTTCTGTGGATATATCCTCCGGATAAGATCCTATGTATAGGAGGTATATCCCAAAGAATGAGACAATTCTGCACGTGTAGGACGACATATGTAGTCTATGTAGTGAAATGGAAATGTGGAGCATTTTATATAGGAAAGACAATTAGGCCGATGTTAGAAAGATTCCGGGAACACTTGAATTCCATAAGAATAAAAAAAAGGCTGCCCCCGCCTTATAAATCATGTATGGCAAGAACATGGGGGTGGGATATCAAATTTTGGTTTTGCGGGAATTGAAGTGGTTCCATTAATGACACAGGGGGGTGACAGACATCGCCTCCTGCTACAAAAATAAGCGCGATGGATCATCCGTACGGATGCAATGGGTCCTTTAGGTCTGAATGACCGTAATGATCTCAGTGCATTTGTTTGAGGTAATACTTGTTCTCATAATGTAATTGATTGCTGTGATTTGTTTTTAACATGCACACAGGTGATGTCCTGGTATACTTTTTGCCACGCCTCTCAGGGTTAATACATGCCCTTTTAAAAGGCCGGCGCACCTGTCTGCTTCATACAGGTAGCCGGAAGAAGCACGTTAGTGCGAAACGGCCGTTGGTGCTTCTCGCCGCAAGTGCGGCTTTAGTTTCTGTGAAGGCTTGTCCGCCTCAGCCCTGTGATAAAATAGAATAGAACCGGCACTCAAACAGTTTGGAATACACGTGGGATTCAAATAAAATTATTTATTAGACAATCAAAGTTGTGTCCTGTGTGCACCAGGATAAAATTCTAAAAATCACATAAAACGTATATATAGCATATATATAAGCCAGAGATAGGTATCTCTAATATATCAAGTTCTGACTGCTAGCCGCAGCAGGCTGCATCCGTGTCCCCTCCGTCAGGTAGGGCTATTGGATCGCAGTCGTCTGCGAGGCAAACAGAAACCGATATTTACTGTGCTGAAAATAAATCCAATAATAGTTATCTGGTACAAATGTATTCAACACTTTGAGGTGTTATATAGGCAAGAGATGGATATCTCTGATGTATCAAATTCTGACTGCTGACCGCAGCAGGCTGCATCCGTGTCCCTCCTATCAGGTAGGGCTATTGGGTCACAGTCATCTGCAAGGCAAACAGAAACTGACAAATACTGTGTTGCAAATAAATCCAATAATACTTATCTGATACAAATGTATCAACACTTTATATTCTCATATGAAAGTCACACAGTCCTAAATGTATCAATTGAGATCTTGTGACGTCTTCTGGAATACAAAATATTGAATGGTCTAAGATGAAATGTTATTTGAGACCAAGAACAGATTGTCCATCATCTATGGCGGTATCGGAGTCTCAGTACGTTAAATATACAGAGTTAGTTATCCAGCACGTTTGGAATCTCAGTGCTGATACCGCTTTTCTTGTAGCGGTTCGGTATATTTTCACTTATATTTAATGTTACTCACTGCGTCCTCTATGGGCTCACTCAGGTCTGCGGAAGGACTTCTGCCGTGGCGTCCCACGCTTCAGCCTTTCTCCGCTACGCTTGTCCCGGGTCCGGTCTTTGCTAGGATCCCGTCTCAACTCTCGTGAGAGACCTGGATTGCCTGCTGCGCTTGCGTGAGTCTCCCAACACTCCGTTTATCTTTCGTGGGTAAGTGGATATCGTCTCCGTCCTTTAGTACATGGCCATGTACCGCTGTTATATTTTTCTTTCACAGGTTGGGCGTATTACCTGTGAAAGAAAAATATAACAGCGGTACATGGCCATGTACTAAAGGACGGAGACGATATCCACTTACCCACGAAAGATAAACGGAGTGTTGGGAGACTCACGCAAGCGCAGCAGGCAATCCAGGTCTCTCACGAGAGTTGAGACGGGATCCTAGCAAAGACCGGACCCGGGACAAGCGTAGCGGAGAAAGGCTGAAGCGTGGGACGCCACGGCAGAAGTCCTTCCGCAGACCTGAGTGAGCCCATAGAGGACGCAGTGAGTAACATTAAATATAAGTGAAAATATACCGAACCGCTACAAGAAAAGCGGTATCAGCACTGAGATTCCAAACGTGCTGGATAACTAACTCTGTATATTTAACGTACTGAGACTCCGATACCGCCATAGATGATGGACAATCTGTTCTTGGTCTCAAATAACATTTCATCTTAGACCATTCAATATTTTGTATTCCAGAAGACGTCACAAGATCTCAATTGATACATTTAGGACTGTGTGACTTTCATATGAGAATATAAAGTGTTGATACATTTGTATCAGATAAGTATTATTGGATTTATTTGCAACACAGTATTTGTCAGTTTCTGTTTGCCTTGCAGATGACTGTGACCCAATAGCCCTACCTGATAGGAGGGACACGGATGCAGCCTGCTGCGGTCAGCAGTCAGAATTTGATACATCAGAGATATCCATCTCTTGCCTATATAACACCTCAAAGTGTTGAATACATTTGTACCAGATAACTATTATTGGATTTATTTTCAGCACAGTAAATATCGGTTTCTGTTTGCCTCGCAGACGACTGCGATCCAATAGCCCTACCTGACGGAGGGGACACGGATGCAGCCTGCTGCGGCTAGCAGTCAGAACTTGATATATTAGAGATACCTATCTCTGGCTTATATATATGCTATATATACGTTTTATGTGATTTTTAGAATTTTATCCTGGTGCACACAGGACACAACTTTGATTGTCTAATAAATAATTTTATTTGAATCCCACGTGTATTCCAAACTGTTTGAGTGCCGGTTCTATTCTATTTTACTATATCTACCAGAACCTAGGGGTGTTTTTTGAACCTGCGCACCTACGTGACAAATCAGAGTGAGCCACCTGCTTATTATTTCTTGTATATTGCTTCAGCCCTGTGATGTCTGAATGTTTTGCTAAGCAATAAAGAAAAAAGACACACTGCAACTGGCGAGTGCCGCTGATTTGCTACTTTCATCTCATTTTGGATGCGCATTGTGCTAATAGTATATTATAGCAGGCACCACCGAAAGCTGCATACTACCCCGGTTACACAGAGGACGATTTCATATGCATATGGCAGCGATGTTTTGGTGTAGTGCCACCTGAAGTTCTCTTTTATGTGACTTAATGAACTTGGATCGTTTACTGGCAGAGCACACACTTTGTTTACTTTGGCGGTGTACATTTCATTAAATATGTCTGAAGACGTGGTTTCCGGGTTTAAATGAGGGCAGAGAAGGGGCGGACGCCTTCTTTACGGAGTGTAACTCCAAAGACACGTTACAGGAAATCAGTACAAAGACTCTAGAGATGAGGATTACTCAACTAGCCGATAAAGATGTACGACTGTTTTGGTCGATCAATTCATTGAGATCATACAGAGACAGCGGGAGAGTGCCGCGTGGCCTACAAATATACAAAGAGCTAGCACAATATGAAGATGATTTGTCATTTAATCTGGAATGGAAAAAATTACATATGGACTTTTCAATGCAAATTCTAAAGATGGTACTGCATAGAAATGAACAAGAATATGAGACAGTGAATGATTCCTTATTAAAAGCGAAAGAGGAATTACGCACACGCCTAACTGAAAATCAAATGCAAGCTTTTTAAAGGAAATTGAACAGAAAGTTGGTTATTACACAAATAAAAATAAAAGAGAATAAGAAGGATACATTTTTGCAGGATAAAAATGATTATGACACTGGGAGAGTATTTGATTGGAGAAAAAGGAGACAACGTAGGAGACGCCCACAAAGGAGAAATAGAACGGATTTTTGGACAACCGATTCGGAGTCCACTGTATCAGATGATCCCAATACATCAATTGAAAAAGTACAAAAAATCTCCATAAGAGGAGAACAAGGAGAGGTGGACGGAGAAGAAACAAACCGAGTTCAGAAATCTATGAGAAGCAGGAAGCAAGTGTCTTGGAGACAATAGTAAAGACTGAAACTGTACAAAATAAAGATTTGATCATTCATCTTTCCGGTATCGAATTGCCGCCGGACTGCACCTCAGCCCTCAATAAAGGACTGGGGTTCAGCCTGGTGGAGCAATTCGAAAGGCTTTTCATGATAACCCTACCATGTTTACCCCCCTGAGACAGGGCGAGATTCCTATAGCAGTTGGCCATCAGAGCGAGATGTTTGCTGAGAATTTTGAGGAGCCAGAAAGGGCCTGTTTAGAAATTTTAGTGGACAAAAAGTTTTCTGTATGTGAAGAAAGGGTAAATGGACGTGAAAGGTTTACTGGGGGTATAAAATCGACATATTCCCCCCCTATGTCTGCAGGTAGTGGAATTGATACTTTTTATAAAAGAATACTCCGTGATATGAAAGCATTGATTTATCCTCGGACCCCCCATAATGTGAGTCCAGGTGAATTTAAGGCCATACGGTGGTTACGTAACCACCCGGAGATTGTGGTAAAACCTGCAGACAAGGGGGGGAATATTGTGTTGATGTCCCTTGAGTATTATCGGTCAGAGGCCTTAAGGCAGTTAGAAGATATAGGGATGTATGAGAAGATATCCAGTGACCCTACAGCCGTCCTACAAATACAATTGAAAGAGTTACTACAAGAGTACATAGATATTGTTTTTTTTGCTAGCACAATTATTGATAAGTTAGTACCAGCGTATCCCAAAAAGCCATCTTGGTATTTTTTGCCAAAGGTGCATAAGTCACCGACCCGACCCCCTGGTCGCCCTATTGTGGCGGGGAGGATTTTCAGTGGCAGAGTGATTGGAACCTGGTGTCATTAGATGTAGAAAGTTTATATACACGCATTCCCCAGCATGCGGGAGTGGAGGCGGTCGTGGATATGCTAAATCTGACTGAGGATGAGATCTATGTCCAGTTTGAGGAGGAGGCGTTACTTTTTGGAGTAAGTAACAATACATTCAGATTCGG
Source organism: Bufo bufo (assembly GCF_905171765.1). Classification (NCBI taxonomy): domain Eukaryota; kingdom Metazoa; phylum Chordata; class Amphibia; order Anura; family Bufonidae; genus Bufo; species Bufo bufo. Next base: position 141,630,441 of record NC_053392.1, on the reverse strand, counting down.
ACAGCAATGGTATCGACAGGTACACGGCACGGCGATGGGGACGCCTGTGTCGTGTACTTTCGCTAACATATACCTCAATAATCTTGAAAGTGGATATGTATTTAATATAAAAAATCCCTTTTTGATATACATACAGACATTCCTGTGCTACGTGGATGAAGTCTTCATGGTGTGGAAGGGAACACGGGCTCAATGTGAGGAATTTGTTTCCTATTTAAATTGCGAAAATGACATGAACATGCGCTTCACCTTGTATTTTGGAGGTGAGGAGTTGCATTTTCTTGATGTTCGTGTCATTATATGTGATGGCGAAATGATTACAGAAGGTTTTCGAAAACCTACAGCCTCTAATTCCTCTCTGCACCATGGAAGTTTTCATCCACATAGCGTAAAAGAGGCCATACCATATGGACAATTTACACGTTTAAGATGTATTAACAACAGGAGGGAAGGCTATTTAAGACAGGCCACTGAATTAAAAAATAGGTTAGTGAGGAGGGGTTATCCATTGAGAATGCTGGATGAAGCATTTAATAGGGCGGATGGACACACACAGTATGAATTATTGCACCAAAGTAAAAAAATATAGAAAGAGGATCGTTTTGTTTTCATGTTCAAATATAGCCCCATGGCTGATCAAATAAAAAAAAAAAACATTTATGACAATTGGGATCTATTAAAGAATGAGAGTAGTCTGGAAAATTTTACAGACAAAAAAACCCTTATTGCCTTCCGAAAAACCCACACTCTAAGGCCTCTTTCACACTTGCGTTGTTGGGATCCGGCATGCACTTCCGTTGCCGGAGGTGCCTGCCGGATCCGGAAAAACGCAAGTGTACTGAAAGCATTTGAAGACGGAACCGTCTTCCAAATGCTTTCAGTGTTACTATGGCACCCAGGACGCTATTAAAGTCCTGGTTGCCATAGTAGGAGCGGGGAGCGGTATACTTACAGTCCGTGCGGCTCCCCGGGCGCTCCAGAATGACGTCAGAGCGCCCCATGCGCATGGATGACGTGATCCATGTGATCACATGATCCATGCGCTTGGGGCGCCCTGACGTCACTCTGGAGCGCCCCGGGAGCCGCACGGACGGTAAGTACACTGCTCCCCCGCTCCCCGCTACACTTACCATGGCTGTCAGGACTTTAGCGTCCCGGCAGCCATGGTAACCACTCTGAAAAAGCTAAATGTCGGCTCCGGCAATGCGCCGAAACGACGTTTAGCTTAAGGCCGGATCCGGATCAATGCCTTTCAATGGGCATTAATTCCGGATCCGGCCTTGCGGCAAGTGTTCCGGATTTTTGGCCGGAGCAAAAAGCGCAGCATGCTGCGGTATTTTCTCCGGCCAACAAACGTTCCGTACCGGAACTGAAGACATCCTGATGCATCCTGAACGGATTACTCTCCATTCAGAATGCATTAGGATAATCCTGATCAGGATTCTTCCGGCATAGAGCCCCGACGACGGAACTCTATGCCGGAAGACAATAACGCAGGTGTGAAAGAGCCCTTAGGGATCAGTTAGTCAGTAGCCGTATGAAGTGTGAACAGAACCCAGAACAATGGTTAGGTGGTAAAAAACCTGCAGGTAATCATCGTTGCGGTAATTGCTCCTTCTGTGGATATATCTTCCGGGATAAGATCCTATTTATAGGAGGTATATCCCACAGAATGAGACAATTCTGCACGTGTAGGACGACATATGTAGTCTATGTAGTGAAATGTAAATGCGGAGCATTTTATATAGGAAAGACAATTAGGCCGATGTTAGAAAGATTCCATAAAAATGAAAAACTTGAATTCCATAAAAATGAAAAAAGGCTGCCCCCGCCTTATAAATCATGTATGGCAAGAACATGGGGGTGGGATATAAAATTTTTGGGTTTTGCGGGAATTGAAGTGGTTCCATTAATGACACAGGGGGGTGACAGACATCGCCTCCTGCTACAAAAATAAGCGCGATGGATCATCCGTACGGATGCAATGGGTCCTTTAGGTCTGAATGACCGTAATGATCTCAGTGCATTTGTTTGAGGTAATACTTGTTCTCATAATGTAATTGATTGCTGTGATTTGTTTTTAACATGCACACAGGTGATGTCCTGGTATACTTTTTGCCACGCCTCTCAGGGTTAATACATGCCCTTTTAAAAGGCCAGCGCACCTGTCTGCTTCATACAGGTAGCCGGAAGAAGCACGTTGGTGCGAAACGGCCGTTGCTGCTTCTCGCCGCAAGTGCGGCTTTAGTTTCTGTGAAGGCTTGTCCGCCTCAGCCCTGTGATGTCTGAATGTTTTGCTAAGCAATAAAGAAAAAAGACACACTGCAACTGGCGAGTGCCGCTGATTTGCTACTTTCATCTCGTTTTGGATGCGCATTGTGCTAATAGTATATTATAGCAGGCACCACCGAAAGCTGCATACTACCCCGGTTACACAGAGGACGATTTCATATGCATTTGACAGCGATGTTTTGGTGTAGTGCCACCTGAAGTTCTCTTTTATGTGACTTAATGAACTAGAACTCCTCAGGTTCACATATGGAATTGATGACATTCCGTATGTGTAATATATATATATACAGTACAGACCAAAAGTTTGGACACAACTTCTCATTCAAAGAGTTTTCTTTATTTTCATGACTATGAAAATTGTAGATTCATACTGAAGGCATCAAAACTATAAATTAACACATGGTTTGGGGTGAGCTGGACCGCAGAGTGAAGTCAAAAGGGCCAACAAGTGCTAAGCATCTCTGGGAACTCCTTCAAGACTGTTGGAAGACCATTTCAGGGGACTACCTCTTGAAGCTCAGCAAGAGAATGCCAAGAGTGTGCAAAGCAGTAATCAAAGCAAAGGGTGGCTACTTTGAAGAACCTAGAATATGACATATTTTCAGTTGTTTCACACTTGTTTGTTATGTATAAAAGTCGACATGTGTTAATTCATAGTTTTGATGCCTTCATAGTCATGAAAATAAAGAAAACTCTTTGAATGAGAAGGTGTGTCCAAACTTTTGGTCTGTACTGTATACACACACATATAGGACACCCTTTGATGATTTAGTGACCACCATTTTCCAGAAACCCTCTGCTACTAAATTTCCACTTTGATGGGAGAATCCAACTCCATTAAAGAAAGGGATCCCTCAAGGACATTGCGGCAGAATTGTTCTGAAAAATGAGAGTTTGTTAACCGGACATGTGACATGAGACAACATTGCAAATCACGTGGTTATCTGGAACAAGTCCTTATACTGCTCGCTTTTCATATGGTGCTGGCTAGCGACCATACCCAAGTACTCATGCCTGAGGTGAGAGACAGATGAATGTAAAGTTTGTCTCATCAAGATATATTATTACGGGAGCTAACAAGACTTTAGTGATACTGACCAAATATTGGCCGATCCTTTTGATGGACCAGGAAATCAAAAAGGTGGTGGGAGAATATCTGCAAATTATACAGTATATAGGAAGGGTTACTCTCTGTGAGATCTTTTGGTGTACAGTCACTACATTTCTGCACCACAAAGGATGTTTCAGATGTAGTGGCTGCATAGTCTGTAAGTATTTACAGACCGGCAATACCTTTATGAGCACTAATCAGGGATGCACGTTTAAAATCCACAACTTTATAAACTGCTGTTTAAAAGGGGTGATCTATAAAGCCACAAGTGAATGCCACATGGAAAATGTGTTCAAGACAACTTGGGAATTCCACAGAGATATTTGGGAACAATTGGGTGCCGCCAAGCATAAGATGGATACCTAATTATCAAAACATGTTCACGAAACTCATGGGGGCAACTCGAATTGTATTAAATTCATTGGCTTGGAATTTGTGAAACCACTGATATGTGGAGGTAACTGGGATCTAACCAGTTTCCAGAACAAGTCCTACTGGATTTTCTTGTTAAAAACAATGTTTCCAACAGGCCTCAATTAGCAAACTTAACTACAGATGTTTTTGTAATGATAATGTCCTGTTTAAGAATATTATTGTCCAACCTTTAGGCCAGCCATTTAGCTCATTCACTTTGGTATTAACTATCCCTTGCATAAACAGAAACTTCTACACACCCTCTTAGAAACCCCCTATGCTAACAAAGTTTTTCTTCTAATAAGATTGGGTTCGGTAAAATAGTTTAACATGAGTAAGAACAGCCTGTCAGTCAGTGGTCATTGAAGATGTTTTATCTACTAAAACCAGAAATACTCTTATGTGTTATAGGTGTGGTTTAGGCTACTTTAAGACTCGCGTTTGGTGCGGATCCGTCATGGATCTGCACAGACGGATCCGTTCAGATAATACAAACAGCTGCATCCCTTCAGAACGGATCCGTTTGTATTATCTTTAACATAGCCAAGACGGATACGTTTGAACACCATTGAAAGTCAATGGAGGACGGATCAGTTTTCTATTGTGCCATATTGTGTCATAGAAAACTGATCCTTCCCCATTGACTTACATTGTGTGTCAGAACGGATCCATTTGGCTCAGTTTCGTCAGATGGACACCAAAGCAGCGTTTTGGTGTCTGTCCCCAAAGCGGAATGGAGACTGAACTGATGGATTCTGAGCGGATCCTTTTCCATTCAGAATGCATTAGGGCAAAACTGATCCGTTTTAGACCGCTTGTGAGAGGCCATGACGGATCTCACAAACGGAAAGCCAAAACGCCAGTGTGAAAGTAGTCTTTAACTGTTGCACTATGAGGAGCACTAGGGACTCTTCCCCCATCTCCTAGTTACAAGGTGGCCCACGAAAATGTAGCCTGCCTCCAATATCTCCAAATCAAACTGCCTAATAGTAAATCTGTCTTAGTTGTCCATAGTAACCAATCAAAGCTCAGCTTTCATTTTTCCAGAGTGGCCTACTGTGTCACAAACATGATGTTCTCCCTGGAACAGCGAATAACCAGATTGTGGAAGGCTATGTGCAAAGCATTTCGATTAAGGAAACGCAAAAGAAAAATAACTTTGCTGACAAGTACCCAGAGTCTGGTTCGGAAATGGCATCAAACTGGCTCTTTGCAAACATGAAGAAACCAAAAACTGTCCTCCTCTCCTCCCGTACCATTGTGAGATCCGGGGAGACAACATCATAGGAATTGTCATGAGTGGGACAGCGAGGGGATGGAGAGTTTGGTCAGCCATATAAAGGCTGTATTACATAACAGCGATACAGCAAGTGACTGTCGGGAGGGAAGTGTATCATCCCGGCAATCGCCTGCTTGTTAGTGGAGGAAACTGCTGCTATTTCATGCAGCGTTCTTCTCCACGGTATGGGGAAGAGCAATCGTCTAATGCCATTGCTAGTCCCCATACTGTGTATTGGTACTGCCATGTACCCTAATCTATATTGTATCAGCAGGTGTGCCTATTAATCTGTCAACTCATTCAAATGTATCTAAAAAGTGGCAATGCATTCTAGTTCATTGTACAATCATCACAATTTGTATCTTAGGGCTCTTTCACACTTGCGTTCTTGTCTTCCGGCATAGAGTTCCGTCGTCGGGGCTCTATGCCGGAAGAATCCTGATCAGGATTATCCTAATGCATTCTGAATGGAGAGAAATCCGTTCAGGATGCATCAGGATGTCTTCAGTTCCGGAACGGAACGTTTTTTGGCCGGAGAAAATACCGCAGCATGCTGCGCTTTTTGCTCCGGCCAAAAATCCGGAACACTTGCCGCAAGGCCGGATCCGGAATTAATGCCCATTGAAAGGCATTGATCCGGATCCGGCCTTAAGCTAAACGTCGTTTCGGCGCATTGCCGGAGCCGACATTTAGCTTTTTCAGAGTGGTTACCATGGCTGCCGGGACACTAAAGTCCTGGCAGCCATGGTAAAGTGTAGCGGGGAGCGGGGAGCAGTGTACTTACCGTCCGTGCGGCTCCCCGGGCGCTCCAGAGTGACGTCAGGGCGCCCCAAGCGCATGGATCATGTGATCACATGGATCACGTCATCCATGCGCATGGGGCGCTCTGACGTCATTCTGGAGCGCCCCGGGAGCCGCACGGACTGTAAGTATACCGCTCCCCCGCTCCCCGCTCCTACTATGGCAGCCAGGACTTTAATAGCGTCCTGGGTGCCATAGTAACACTGAAAGCATTTGGAAGACGGTTCCGTCTTCAAATGCTTTCAGTACACTTGCGTTTTTCCGGATCCGGCGTGTAATTCCGGCAAGTGGAGTACACGCCGGATCCGGACAACGCAAGTGTGAAAGAGGCCTTAGAGAAAGTTCAGGTCCCACATGTCAGAAAAAGAAGTTTGATATGCACATTAGGCTGCAAAGTGCCCAGCAGAGTGGGGTTACCAGTTGGTTGTAGGAGCCCAAGCCACCTCTTGCAAGCGCTCGAGCCCACCTATAAACAAGTTCTCAGTTACTCCCTAGAAATCAGTGCAGTGGAAATGTAGTACTGAAGAATGAGGCCAAAATTAAATGTAACAAAGTCTTTTACTAAGTGCAGCATAGAACTTCAAATCCATTCGGTAGAGGAGACTTTGGGTGCAAATCTACTCTGGCACCAGTAAGGATTATGGAGACAGGTTAGATGGCGGCAATATGGCACTTAGGTGGTACTGGCCTAGTAGTAACATTCTAGGTGATGAGTGTCTTTGCTGTAATCCCTTACCTTTCATCAGTGTCTAAAACCTTTGGGAACAAGGCACACCATTAGGGGTTAACTAAATGGTTTGTGAATGTACTACCTCTATGTTGTAGAAGAAACAAATAAGTTATGTTTTAAATCTACTACTAAATGAGATAGACAAGGCGGCAAATCATAATGAGGTGGTTATTATGGGGGACTTCAACTACCCAGTTATAGACTGGGAAACTGAAACTTGTATATCTCATAAAGGAAACAGGTTCTTGGCAATAACCAAAGACAATTACCTCTCCCAACTGGTTCAGGACCCGACTAGAGGGACGGCCATACTGGACTTAGTATTAACCAATAGGCCTGACAGAACAACAGACGTGCAGGTTGGGGGACACCTGGGAAATAGTGACCATAAAGTAATAACCTTCCAATTTTCATTCAAAAGAGCGTTTCTACAGGGAGGAACAAAAATACCAAACTTCAAAAAAGCTAAATTTAGCCAACTAAGAGAGGCCATAGGCCTAACTAACTGGGACAAAGTCCTCAAAAATAAAAATACAGCCACAAAATGGGATTGCATCCTAAAATCTCATTGTGAGAGGTACATACTGTATGGGAATAAAAGGTTAAGGAACAAAAAGAAACCAATGTGGATAAATAGAACTGTAAAGAAAGCAATAAATGACAAAAAGAAAGCATATAAAACACTAAAACAGGAGGGTAGCACGGAAGCACTGAAAAACTATAAGGAAAAAAATAGAACATGTAAAAAACAAAAGCGGCCAAACTAGAGACCGAGAGATTAATTGCCAAAGAGAGTAAAACTAACCCTAAAATGTTCTTCAATTATATAAATGTTAAAAAGTATAAATCTGAAGGTGTCGGCCCTTTAAAGAGTAATGAGGGGGGAGTCGCAGAGAGGGATGAGGAGAAAGCAAAGCTGTTAAATATTTTTTTCTCCAATGTATTCACTGAGGAAAATAAACTGTCAGATGACATGCAGAATGTAAAAATAAATTCCCCATTAAAAGTGTCCTGTCTGACCCAGGAAGAAGTACATCAGCGACTTAAAAATATGAAAATAGACAAATCGCCACGACCGGATGGCATACACCCCCGTATCCTAAGGGAATTAAGTAATGTCATAGCCAGACCCTTATTTCTGATATTTGCAGACTCTATACTGACAGGGAATGTCCCACAGGATTGGCGCATAGCAAATGTGGTGCCAATATTCAAAAAGGGTCCAAAAACAGAGCCTGGAAACTATAGGCCGGTAAGTTTAACATCTGTTGTGGGTAAACAGTTTGAAGGTTTTCTGAGAGATGATATGTTAGAGCATCTTAACGGAAATAAGCAAATAACGCTATATCAGCATGGCTTCATGAGGGATCGGTCATACCAAACAAATTTAATCAGTTTCTATGAGGAGGTAAGTTCTAGACTTGCCAGCGGTGAATCAATGGATGTTGTATATCTGGACTTCTCCAAAGCATTTGTGTAATGACCGACGACACGCACAGGGAGGAAAACAGGGAAAGCCCTGCCCAAGGGAGAGGGAAAGGTGGTGACCCCTAACTCACCTTGCGGCTGGCACCTGACTGCCCTGACGTCCCTAGACGGGTTCCTCACCCGTGCGGCGATCGCGTGCCTAAACCCTGGCTTTCCCTAATATGAGCCCTGGATAGTGAACAGGCCGGTGGGATCGCTAGTCCACACCACTATCACTAAGAGGGAAACACCAGGGAGAGGACAGACAAAACATACAAACACATACACCCAGGTGGGCGACCACAATAAACCAAAAAGGTCCAACAGGGATCTGGAGGGTAGCGTACTGGACCAACTACCAGCGAACGCAGCAACACAGCTCCAGAAGGTCAGAATAGATGTCCAGGCAGGAAGATCTATCTCTGGCAACCAGAGAAGTGTGAGAGAGAAATATAAGGAGATCTGAGAGTGCTGGACAAGGAACAGCTGAGGAGAAGGAGCTACGGATCCCTGAGTGAGCCAAAAGGCGTGGTCCTCGACACCCTCGTGACAATTTGACACTGTACCACATAAAAGGTTAGTATATAAAATGAGAATGCTCGGACTGGGAGAAAACGTCTGTATGTGGGTAAGTAACTGGCTGAGTGATAGAAAACAGAGGGTGGTTATTAGTGGTACACACTCAGATAGGGTCACTGTCACTAGTGGGGTACCTCAGGGGTCAGTATTGGGCCCTATTCTCTTCAATATATTTATTTAATGATCTTGTAGAAGGCTTGCATATTAAAATATCAATTTTCGCAGATGACCCTAAACTGTGTAAAGTAATTAACACTGAAGAGGACAGTATACTACTACAGAGGGATCTGGATAGACTGGAGGCTCAAAGTAAATGTGTTCTGTGCAGTGAGCAGGTAGAAAGTGTTTTTGACTGAGGATACTGTCACTGAAATTTTAATGGAATGGCTTATCCCACAGACTTTGTTTGGCAGATCTTCCTCTATCAGCAGTATGGTGCTCCTCCTCATTTTCTGTTGGATGTTCACCGATGCCAAAATGAAACTCTACTGTAACATTGGATCAGCCAAGCAAGAAAAAACAATTCACCAATATTTGCACTGGCCTCCACGATATGCAAATCCTACACCCTGCAACTTTTCTGTGAGGCTACATTAAGAACTGAGGTGTTAAAGGGTGAAAACCAAGGGGCTTCCAGGATGATGCCCTTAGGATTAGCCCTAAGTCAGACCAGTTGGTTGGTGCAGTGGTTCCACACTCACTGCCCATAACAGCAGTTTAGGGAAATAAACCACATGTGTTTAATTTTTCCACTTCTGGTCCTCGGAATCTGTGACATACTAGATAGGACAATTTCTTAGTGCTCATGATTGTCCTAGAACAATGGTTCGATTCATACTGCTTAAATGGTTTCTGCACTTTTAGTGGCACTTTTTGCACCTGTGTTTTTGATGTTTTTTTTTGCGGTAAAAACTTAATTCCAGATGTTAGCTGAAGGTCTTAGTGGACACCATAGTGTATGGTGAAGGTGTCTTTGACTGTGTGAAACAGTAGCAAGGCTCAAAGATGTTAATGAAAGTCCATTAGCTGGAAGATGTTGGTATATAAGGTTATTTCCCTCCCTTGTTAGTTTTAGGAAACCTGTGAGAGTTGTAGCCTCTGGTGTGTGTGCTTAAAGAAAATGTGTCACCAAAATGTTTTATCTACCAGTTAAAACCATATAGCAACACATCTCCTTTTTTCTAATCTGATTTTATTTTCTGGTTACAGATTTTTTTATTTTATTTCTTAAGCATGATTATGGGGCTGCCATCTTGCCTGAGCTCTTCTTAACAGAATGCACAGAGCATTAAAAAACTGCTTAACAGTAGAGATGGCCCGAACTATCCGACGGCGAACAGTTCCCGGCGAACATAGCTTGTTCGCGTTCGCCTCTGCCGGGCGAACACATGCGATGTTCGGTCCGCCCCCTATACATCATCATTGAGCAAACTTTGACCCTGTACCTCACAGTCAGCAGACACATTCCAGCCAATCAGCAGCATACCCTCCCTCCCAGACCCTCCCACCTCCTGCACAGCATCCATTTTAGATTCATTCTGAAGCTGCAGTCTTAGTGAGAGGAGGGAGACTGTAACTGCTGCTGATTTAATTGGGAAATCGATAGCTAGGCTAGTGAATTCAGTGTCCACTCCAGTCCTGAAAGACTCATCTGATCTCTGCTGTAAGGACAGCGTCCTGACAGCACCCCAAAAAGCCCTTTTTAGGGCTGCAACATTAGTCTGCTTTTTTTTTTTTCTTTATATACATATTGCAGTTGCCTGGCCTGCCTGTGTGTGAGGAGCTGCAGGCCCACAGACTGTAGTGTGCCCACTGCCAGTGCTCACCCCTGTCATTCCGTGTGGCACAGGACTTTGCTTAAAAAAAGGCACTTAATTTTTACACTTTAATCTAAGGTTAGTTGCCTGCCAGTGTGTGTCAGGCTGACTTCCACTGACTGTAGTGTGCCCACTGCCAGTGCCCACCACTCATACCGGCTGGCACAGGACTTTGCATAAAAAAGGCATTTAATTTTTACACTTTAGTGTAATTTCAGCTGCTTGCCTGCTGCTAGTGTGTGTCAGGCCGACTTCAACTGACTGTAGTGTGCCCACTGCCAGTGCCCACCCCTGTCATCCCGTGTGGCACAGGACTTTGCTTAAAAAAAAGGCACTTCATTTTTACACTTTAATCTAAGGTTAGTTGCCTGCCAGTGTGTGTCAGGCCGACTTCAACTGACTGTAGTGTGCCCACTGCCAGTGCCCACCCCTGTCATCCCGAGTGGCACAGGACTTTGCTTAAAAAATAGGCACTTAATTTTTACACTTTAATCTAAGGTTAGTTGCCTGCCAGTGTGTGTCAGGCTGACTTCCACTGACTGTAGTGTGCCCACTGCCAGTGCCCACCACTCATACCGGCTGGCACAGGACTTTGCTTAAAAAAGGCATTTAATTTTTACACTTTAATGTAATTTCAGCTGCTTGCCTGCTGCTAGTGTGTGTCAGGCCGACTTCAACTGACTGTAGTGTGCCCACTGCCAGTGCCCACCCCTGTCATACCGAGTGGCACAGGACTTTGCTTAAAAAATAGGCACTTAATTTTTACACTTTAATCTAAGGTTAGTTGCCTGCCAGTGTGTGTCAGGCTGACTTCCACTGACTGTAGTGTGCCCACTGCCAGTGCCCACCACTCATACCGGCTGGCACAGGACTTTGCTTAAAAAAGGCATTTAATTTTTACACTTTAATGTAATTTCAGCTGCTTGCCTGCTGCTAGTGTGTGTCAGGCCGACTTCAACTGACTGTAGTGTGCCCACTGCCAGTGCCCACCCCTGTCATACCGAGTGGCACAGGACTTTGCTTAAAAAATAGGCACTTAATTTTTACACTTTAATCTAAGGTTAGTTGCCTGCCAGTGTGTGTCAGGCTGACTTCCACTGACTGTAGTGTGCCCACTGCCAGTGCCCACCACTCATACCGGCTGGCACAGGACTTTGCATAAAAAAGGCATTTAATTTTTACACTTTAGTGTAATTTCAGCTGCTTGCCTGCTGCTAGTGTGTGTCAGGCCGACTTCAACTGACTGTAGTGTGCCCACTGCCAGTGCCCACCCCTGTCATACCGAGTGGCACAGGACTTTGCTTAAAAAATAGGCACTTAATTTTTACACTTTAATCTAAGGTTAGTTGCCTGCCAGTGTGTGTCAGGCTGACTTCCACTGACTGTAGTGTGCCCACTGCCAGTGCCCACCACTCATACCGGCTGGCACAGGACTTTGCTTAAAAAAGGCATTTAATTTTTACACTTTAATGTAATTTCAGCTGCTTGCCTGCTGCTAGTGTGTGTCAGGCCGACTTCAACTGACTGTAGTGTGCCCACTGCCAGTGCCAACCACTGATACCGGGTGGCACAGTAGCTTGCCGATAAATAAGGCATTTAATTTTTAGACAGTAGTCTAAATTCAGTTGCTTGCCTGCTGCCAGTGTGTGTCAGGCCCGCTTCCACTGACTGTAGTGTGCCCACTGCCAGTGCCAACCACTGATACCGGGTGGCACAGTAGCTTGCCGATAAATAAGGCATTTAATTTTTAGACAGTAGTCTAAATTCAGTTGCTTGCCTGCTGCCAGTCAGTGTGTCAGGCCCTCTTCCACTGACTGTAGTGTGCCCACTGCCAGTGCCAACCACTCATACCGGGTGGCACAGTAGCTTGCCGATAAATAAGGCATTTAATTTTTACACTTTAGTGTAATTTCAGTTGCTTGCCTGCTGCCAGTGTGTGTCAGGCCCGCTTCTACTGACTGTAGTGTGCCCACTGCCAGTGCCAACCACTGATACCGGGTGGCACAGTAGCTTGCCGATAAATAAGGCATTTAATTTTTACACTTTAGTGTAATTTCAGTTGCTTGCCTGCTGCCAGTGTGTGTCAGGCCCGCTTCCACTGACTGTAGTGTGCCCACTGCCAGTGCCAACCACTGATACCGGGTGGCACAGTAGCTTGCCGATAAATAAGGCATTTAATTTTTAGACAGTAGTCTAAATTCAGTTGCTTGCCTGCTGCCAGTCAGTGTGTCAGGCCCTCTTCCACTGACTGTAGTGTGCCCACTGCCAGTGCCAACCACTCATACCGGGTGGCACAGTAGCTTGCCGATAAATAAGGCATTTAATTTTTACACTTTAGTGTAATTTCAGTTGCTTGCCTGCTGCCAGTGTGTGTCAGGCCCGCTTCTACTGACTGTAGTGTGCCCACTGCCAGTGCCAACCACTGATACCGGGTGGCACAGTAGCTTGCCGATAAATAAGGCATTTAATTTTTAGACAGTAGTCTAAATTCAGTTGCTTGCCTGCTGCCAGTGTGTGTCAGGCCCGCTTCCACTGACTGTAGTGTGCCCACTGCCAGTGCCAACCACTCATACCGGGTGGCACAGTACCTAGCACGCGTAGTACCACTTATCTAAAAAAAAAATGACAGGCAGAGGCAGGCCACCCCGCAGGGGCCGTCGTGGTCGTGGTGCTGTGATTTCCACTGTCCCTGGAATAATGCCCAGTTTTCAGAGGCCACGTACCCTGAACCCGAAAAATTCAGAGGACGTAGTTGACTGGCTTAGACAGGACACCCAATCTTCAACAGCTTCCGCTAAGAACCTTGACGCACCATCCTCCTCCAACTCAGCTTCGGTCACCTGCTCTCAAGTTACCACGCACCCGCCCGTCGCCACTACCACCACAGCCACCACAGCCGCTTCACTTGATCCGTCAGAGGAGTTATTTACACATCAGTTGGATGCAATTAGTGATGCGCAACCATTATTGCCAGATGATGTAGATTACGGGGATATGTCTCAGTCAGGCAGGATTACACACATGGACGTACAGTGTGATGATGATGATGTTGTACCCGCTACTGCTTCCTTTGCTGAGGTGTCAGATACAAGTGAAGCGGTTGATGATGACGATGTGTCCACGGATGCCACGTGGGTGCCTGCTCGAAGAGAAGAAGAGGGGGAAAGTTCTGAAGGGGAGACAGAGAGAATGAGGAGACGAGTTGGAAGCAGGGGGAGGTCGTCGCAAGGAGTTAGTGGCACAGTCAGACAGCATGTATCGGCACCTGGGGTCAGCCAGACAGCACGCCAGTCAACGCATGCTGTTGCCACCACTAGAATGCCGTCATTGCAAAGCTCAGCAGTGTGGCATTTTTTTTGTGTGTCTGCCTCTGATAAAAGCAATGCCATTTGCAACCTGTGCCAAAAGAAACTGAGTCGTGGGAAGTCCAACACCCACCTTGGTACAACTGCTTTGCGAAGGCACATGATCTCACATCACAAACGCCTATGGGATCAACACATGAGTACAAGCAGCACACAAACTCAAAGCCACCATGCTCCTCCTGGTCCTGCATCTTCAGCCACGTCAACCACTGCTGTCCTCCCTGCCCCCTCTCAACCACCCGCCACTCCATCTCTCACCTTCAGCAGTTCCTGCTCATCTGCCCACAGTCAGGTGTCTGTCAAGGACATGTTTGAGCATAAGAAGCCAATGTCACAAAGTCACCCCCTTGCCCGGCGACTGACAGCTGGCTTGACGGAACTCTTAGCCCGCCAGCTTTTACCATACCAGCTGGTAGAGTCTGAGGCCTTCAAAAAATTTGTCGCTATTGGGACACCACAGTGGAAGGTACCCGGACGAAATTTTTTTTCAAAAAAGGCAATCCCAAACCTCTACCATGTCATTGAAAAGGAAGTCATGGCATCTCTGGCATACAGTGTTGGGGCAAGGGTCCATCTGACCACTGATACCTGGTCTGCAAAGCACGGTCAGGGCAGGTATATCACGTATACTGCGCATTGGGTCAACCTGCTGACGGCTGACAAGCATGGAATGCGTGGCTCTGCAGCGGAGTTGGTGACACCACCACGACTTGCAGGCAGACCTACTGCCACCTCCTCTACTCCTACTCCATCCTCTTTAATTTCCTCCTCGGCTGAGTCCTCTTCTGCTGCGGCGTCTGGCTGCACATCAACTGATTCCCCCCAGCTCCCCAGGGGCTATTCCACATCCCGGATACGACAGTGTAATGCTATCTTGGGGTTGACTTGCCTGAAAGCAGAGAGCCACACAGGACCAGCACTCCTGTCCGCCCTGAACGCACAGGTGGATCAGTGGCTGACCCCGCACCAACTGGAGATCGGCAAAGTGGTGTGTGACAATGGAAGCAATCTGTTGGCGGCATTAAATTTGGGCAAGTTGTCACATGTGCCGTGCATGGCACATGTGTTGAATCTCATCGTACAACGTTTTGTGTCTAAGTACCCAGGCTTACAGGACGTCCTCAAGCAGGCCAGGAAGGTGTGTGGCCATTTCAGGCGTTCCTACACGGCCATGGCGCACTTTTCCGATATTCAGCGGCGAAACAACATGCCAGTGAGGCGCTTGATATGCGACAGCCCGACACGTTGGAATTCAACACTCCTAATGTTCGACCGCCTGCTCCAACAAGAAAAAGCCGTCAACGAGTATTTGTATGACCGGGGTGCTAGGACAGCCTCTGCGGAGCTGGGAATCTTTTTGCCACGTTACTGGACACTCATGCGCAATGCCTGTAGGCTTATGCGTCCTTTTGAGGAGGTGACAAACCTAGTCAGTCGCACCGAAGGCACCATCAGCGACCTCATCCCATTTGTTTTCTTCCTGGAGCGTGCCCTGCGAAGAGTTCTGGATCAGGCTGTAGATGAGCGTGAAGAGGAAGAGGAAGAGTTGTGGTCACCATCACCACCAGAAACAGCCTTGTCATCATCGCTTGCCGGACCTGCAGCAACGCTGGAAGAGGAGTATGAGGAAGAGGAGTCAGAGGAGGAATGTGGCGGCTTTGAGGAGGAGGAAGACCAACCACAGCAGGCACCCCAGGGTGCTCGTTGTTGTCACCTATCTGGGACCCATGGTGTTGTACGTGGCTGGGGGGAAGAACAGACCGTCAATGACATCAGTGAGGACGAGGAACGGGAAATGAGAAGCTCTGCATCCAACCTTGTTCAAATGGGGTCTTTCATGCTGTCATGTCTGTTGAGGGACCCACGTATAAAAAGGATAAAGGAGAACGATCTGTACTGGGTGACCACGCTACTAGACCCCCGGTATAAGCAGAAAGTGGCAGAAATGTTACCAAATTACCGAAAGTCGGAAAGGATGCAGCAGTTCAAAACCAAACTAAAAAATATGCTTTACACAGCTTATAAGGGAGATGTCACAGCACAACGGGAATCTAACAGGGGAAGAGGTGAGTGTAATCCTCCTCCTACCACGGCGGCAAGGACTGGACGATTTACAGATGTGTTGTTGATGGAGGACATGCGGAGCTTTTTCAGTCCTACTCATCGCCACAGCCCTTCGGGATCCAGCCTTAGAGAACGACTCGACCGACAGGTAGCAGACTACCTCGCCTTAACAGCAGATATCGACACTCTGAGGAGCAATGAACCCCTTCACTACTGGGTGTGCAGGCTTGACCTGTGGCCTGAGCTATCCCAGTTTGCGATAGAACTTCTGGCCTGCCCTGCTTCAAGTGTCCTGTCAGAAAGGAGCTTCAGTGCAGCAGGAGGCATTGTCACTGACAAGAGAAGTCGCCTCGGTCAAAAAAGTGTTGATTACCTCACCTTCATAAAGATGAATGAGGCATGGATCCCGAAGGGACTGACAGTGGGGGATACGTTTGACTAACAAAAGGCCTGATTACATGCCTTGGCCTCAAAATGGTCCCCACGCTGCTGTATTTAATGTCTGCATACCGGATGACTTTCGTGAATTCTCCACCACCAACTAGGGTTCAAGCCGTAATGTTTTAGTCACTTTTCTGCCTGGAAAACATAAATTTTTCCGGCCGCTGCTACAATAGCGTCTGCAACAGTGCCATTATTTTTCAGGCATGTGTACATGCCTAATTTTTCTGTCCTATGGTGCAGCACTGTGGCTGCAAAAACAAACCAAAAAAAAAAGGCACATACAAGTGTCAATTCCCCTTCGTGATCGTTACCTTGTTGTGGTGAAGGGGCTTGCGTATCACAATGAAGCAATCATCATCACCTCTATAAAAGTGTGTTGGCAATGTTGCCACACCCCAGATGATAAGGCCGTTGCTTCATTATGGTCAGACCAAAAGCGATCGGGTGGCCACGCTACTAGACCCCCGGTATAAGCAGAAAGTGGCAGAAATGTTACCAAATTACCAAAAGTCGGAAAGGATGCAGCAGTTCAAAACCAAACTAAAAAATATGCTTTACACAGCTTATAAGGGGGATGTCAATGGGGGATTCGACAATGGTTAATCAATTCGACCGGATAGGGTCCGTAACAGGGATTAAACTGATAGCAATAGTACTAGTTAAGACACCACTCATATAGGGTGTCACAGCACATTGCTCTGTGCACGCGCAGTGCCCCAATTTGGGAGTAAGAGGACCGACCAAGCTGCTTTTTCCATCTCCCGGTTCCTGAAATCAATTCAGTTTAGTGTATGAGAGTTTGGTCTGTCACTGTGAAGGCAGTCGAAGGTACCCGGCCTAAATTTTTTTTCATAAAAGGCAATTCCTGATATGGGACGTAACAGGGATTAAACTGATGAGAATAATACTACAGAAAATACCACTCATATCGGTGGAGGGAGCCAGCGTTTTTTTAACCATCTCCCCGTTCAAAAAATCTATTTAATAAATGGCCCCCAGATTGGGGATGTTAGAGGGATTAAACTGATGAGAATAGTACTACAGAAAATACCACTCATATCGGGTGTGACAGTAAATTGCACGGCGCAGATGCAGTCACCGTGGTTTAAAACAGAGTGGAGGGAGCCAGCGTTTTTTTAACCATCTCCCCGTTCGAAAAATCTATTCAATAAATGGCACCCAGATTGGGGACGTTAGAGGGATTAAACTGATGAGAATAGTACTACAGAAAATACCACTCATATCGGGTGTGACAGTAAATTGCACGGCGCAGACGCAGTCACCGTGGTTTAAAACAGAGTGGAGGGAGCCAGGTTTTTTTTAACCATCTCCCCGTTCGAAAAATCTATTCAATAAATGGCACCCAGATTGGGGACGTTAGAGGGATTAAACTGATGAGAATAGTACTACAGAAAATACCACTCATATCGGGTGTGACAGTAAATTGCACGGCGCAGACGCAGTCACCGTGGATTAAAACAGAGTGGAGGGAGCCAGCGTTTTTTTAACCATCTCCCCGTCCGAAAAATCTGTTTAATAAATGGCCCCCAGATTGGGGAGTCGGGGACGTTAGAGGGATTAAACTGATGAGAATAGTACTACAGAAAATACCACTCATATCGGGTGTGACAGTAAATTGCACGGCGCAGACGCAGTCACCGTGGATAAAAACAAAGGGGAGGGAGCCAGCGTTTTTTTAACCATCTCCCCGTTCGAAAAATCTATTCAATAAATGGCACCCAGATTGGGGACGTTAGAGGGATTAAACTGATGAGAATAGTACTACAGAAAATACCACTCATATCGGGTGTGACAGTAAATTGCACGGCGCAGACGCAGTCACCGTGGATTAAAACAGAGTGGAGGGAGCCAGCGTTTTTTTAACCATCTCCCCGTCCGAAAAATCTGTTTAATAAATGGCCCCCAGATTGGGGAGTCGGGGACGTTAGAGGGATTAAACTGATGAGAATAGTACTACAGAAAATACCACTCATATCGGGTGTGACAGTAAATTGCACGGCGCAGACGCAGTCACCGTGGATAAAAACAAAGGGGAGGGAGCCAGCGTTTTTTTAACCATCTCCCCGTTCGAAAAATCTATTCAATAAATGGCACCCAGATTGGGGACGTTAGAGGGATTAAACTGATGAGAATAGTACTACAGAAAATACCACTCATATCGGGTGTGACAGTAAATTGCACGGCGCAGACGCAGTCACCGTGGATTAAAACAGAGTGGAGGGAGCCAGCGTTTTTTTAACCATCTCCCCGTCCGAAAAATCTGTTTAATAAATGGCCCCCAGATTGGGGAGTCGGGGACGTTAGAGGGATTAAACTGATGAGAATAGTACTACAGAAAATACCACTCATATCGGGTGTGACAGTAAATTGCACGGCGCCGACGCAGTCACCGTGGATAAAAACAAAGGGGAGGGAGCCAGCGTTTTTTTAACCATCTCCCCGTTCGAAAAATCTATTCAATAAATGGCACCCAGATTGGGGACGTTAGAGGGATTAAACTGATGAGAATAGTACTACAGAAAATACCACTCATATCGGGTGTGACAGTAAATTGCACGGCGCAGACGCAGTCACCGTGGATTAAAACAGAGTGGAGGGAGCCAGCGTTTTTTTAACCATCTCCCCGTCCGAAAAATCTGTTTAATAAATGGCCCCCAGATTGGGGAGTCGGGGACGTTAGAGGGATTAAACTGATGAGAATAGTACTACAGAAAATACCACTCATATCGGGTGTGACAGTAAATTGCACGGCGCAGACGCAGTCACCGTGGATAAAAACAAAGGGGAGGGAGCCAGCGTTTTTTTAACCATCTCCCCGTTCGAAAAATCTATTCAATAAATGGCACCCAGATTGGGGACGTTAGAGGGATTAAACTGATGAGAATAGTACTACAGAAAATACCACTCATATCGGGTGTGACAGTAAATTGCACGGCGCAGACGCAGTCACCGTGGATTAAAACAGAGTGGAGGGAGCCAGCGTTTTTTTAACCATCTCCCCGTCCGAAAAATCTGTTTAATAAATGGCCCCCAGATTGGGGAGTCGGGGACGTTAGAGGGATTAAACTGATGAGAATAGTACTACAGAAAATACCACTCATATCGGGTGTGACAGTAAATTGCACGGCGCAGACGCAGTCACCGTGGATAAAAACAAAGGGGAGGGAGCCAGCGTTTTTTTAACCATCTCCCCGTTCGAAAAATCAATTCAATTGACCTTTCGGGGACCCTTGGTGTTGTACGTGGCTGGGTGGAGGAAGAAACCTTCAATGACATCACCGGGACGTGGCTAGCTTGGTATCCAACCTTGTGCAAATGGGGAGTTTGCGGTTGTGCAAATGAACTGTTTGCGGTGCATTAAAAGGGGAGTTTGGTCTGTCAATGTCTGTGATGCGGGCGTAACCCTTACACTACCTGATCGATACAACATCATACCTGATCGTATACACACACTGGATGTTTTAAAGCACGTTATTCCAAACAATTTAGGAATGTTAGTTGATTTATGCCCTTTATGGATTAAAACCCGACTCTGCGTCCACTACGTAATTTTCCATGGGAGTTTTGCCATAGATCCCCCTCCGGCATGCCACAGTCCAGGTGTTAGACCCCTTGAAACAACTTTCTCATCACTATTGTGGCCAGAAAGAGTCCCTGTGGGTTTTAAAATTCGCCTGTCTATTGAAGTCTATGGCGGTTCGCCCGGTTCGCCAGTTCGCGAACATTTGCGGAAGTTCGCGTTCGCTGTTCGCGAACTGAAAATTTTATGTTCGCGACATCACTACTTAACAGCAGCCCTATGAACCATAGATGCAATAGTCAGGAGTGGACCTTACTGACTTCTATGGGAGAGTTTTCTAGGCATGCTCTGTGACCTGTGCAGAGGTCATTGTACAAGGAAAGAATAGATAAGCTTTGACAATCACCTATTGAGAATGGTGGATCCTGTCTTATCTATACACAGAGGTGACTGTCATTCTAAACCCTTGCCTATAATGACAAGAAGATAACAGCAGTAAAGTGATCAGTACAGACCAAGAAGTGGTGCCAATTATTAGGCTTAGTGCTCAGTGCGAAAACTGCAGGAATTTATGGTTTTTGTTTACATACAGATATTGACATGGAAAATAAAAAATAGCATCAAAAATACATTAAACATAAAAACGGGATTTAAAGGGATTCTGTCATGAGATTTGAGCCCTATAAGCTAAACATATGGCCAGGGTCGTACTAATAACATGAATCCTAAACTGCCCTTATTAAACCTGCTTGTGGCTCTATTAGCCCAAAAAACTGGTTTTTATAAGCTGTCACTCACCTACCTAAGGTGCCCAAGGGGTTTTACGTTAACCCAGGGTGCCCGCCTGCACCCCTCGCCGTCTGGTGCCCAGCGCCGCCTTCCTCACCTCAGCCCCGCCTCCGCAATCCTCCCGTCCCTCTGCTAAATCCGGCGTCTGCGCACTAGGGTCAGCCTGATGCGCCGCGGACTCCTGGCAGCGGCTTCGTTGAGCGAAGTGCGCATGCGCATCAGAATCCCTTTAAACAATAGGTCACATTCCCTTTACGCTCCTGAGGCTAGTTAGCACACCTCTGTGTTACGACTAAAGAACCCTTTACACGGGCAGTGAATCTGCCAGATAATCACTAATGAGTGTTCATAGGTGGTCTAAAGGTACCGCTGATTACTTGATGAACGAGCTAAACAATCTGGTAATTGAATAGTTTGTGTAGGCACCTAAATCTTTGTTTGCCAGGAGCAGATTGTGCTGTCTAAAGAGCAGTCTGCTGCCAGCAAACAACGAGTGTGTACAGGGAGTGCAGAATTATTAGGCAAATGAGTATTTTGACCACATAATCCTCTTTATGCATGTTGTCTTACTCCAAGCTGTATAGGCTCGAAAGCCTACTACCAATTAAGCATATTAGGTGATGTGCATCTCTGTAATGAGAAGGGGTGAGGTCTAATGACATCAACACCCTATATCAGGTGTGCATAATTATTAGGCAACTTCCTTTAATTTGGCAAAATGGGTCAAAAGAAGGACTTTACAGGCTCAGAAAAGTCAAAAATAGTGAGATATCTTGCAGAGGGGTGCAGCACTCTTAAAATTGCAAAGCTTCTGAAGCGTGATCATCGAACAATCAAGCATTTCATTCAAAATAGTCAACAGGGTCGCAAGAAGCGTGTGGAAAAACCAAGGCGCAAAATAACTGCCCATGAACTGAGAAAAGTCAAGCGTGCAGCTGCCAAGATGCCACTTGCCACCAGTTTGGCCATATTTCAGAGCTGCAACATCACTGGAGTGCCCAAAAGCACAAGGTGTGCAATACTCAGAGACATGGCCAAGGTAAGAAAGGCTGAAAGACGACCACCACTGAACAAGACACACAAGCTGAAACGTCAAGACTGGGCCAAGAAATATCTCAAGACTGATTTTTCTAAGGTTTTATGGACTGATGAAATGAGAGTGAGTCTTGATGGGCCAGATGGATGGGCCCGTGGCTGGATTGGTAAAGGGCAGAGAGCTCCAGTCCGACTCAGACGCCAGCAAGGTGGAGGTGGAGTACTGGTTTGGGCTGGTATCATCAAAGATGAGCTTGTGGGGCCTTTTCGGGTTGAGGATGGAGTCAAGCTCAACTCCCAGTCCTACTGCCAGTTTCTGGAAGACACCTTCTTCAAGCAGTGGTACAGGAAGAAGTCTGCATCCTTCAAGAAAAACATGATTTTCATGCAGGACAATGCTCCATCACACGCGTCCAAGTACTCCACAGCGTGGCTGGCAAGAAAGGGTATAAAAGAAGAAAATCTAATGACATGGCCTCCTTGTTCACCTGATCTGAACCCCATTGAGAACCTGTGGTCCATCATCAAATGTGAGATTTACAAGGAGGGAAAACAGTACACCTCTCTGAACAGTGTCTGGGAGGCTGTGGTTGCTGCTGCACGCAATGTTGATGGTGAACAGATCAAAACACTGACAGAATCCATGGATGGCAGGCTTTTGAGTGTCCTTGCAAAGAAAGGTGGCTATATTGGTCACTGATTTGTTTTTGTTTTGTTTTTGAATGTCAGAAATGTATATTTGTGAATGTTGAGATGTTATATTGGTTTCACTGGTAAAAATAAATAATTGAAATGGGTATATATTTGTTTTTGTTAAGTTGCCTAATAATTATGCACAGTAATAGTCACCTGCACACACAGATATCCCCCTAAAATAGCTAAAACTAAAAACAAACTAAAAACTACTTCCAAAAATATTCAGCTTTGATATTAATGAGTTTTTTGGGTTCATTGAGAACATGGTTGTTGTTCAATAATAAAATTAATCCTCAAAAATACAACTTGCCTAATAATTCTGCACTCCCTGTATGTGGAAGGGCAATAGCATTAGCGATCGCTATTCGCCATCCAATGGAGGAAATTGATGCATATAAATGCAGCGTCCCCTCCACTGACTAGCAGGCACTTGCCAAGAAGCTTCCTCTTCAACAATCGCCTGCTATGTTGTCCCATCTAAAGGGACATTTAGTCTTCACATGCCGCAGCTCTAACACAATGACCATTCTTTTACTTATTACTACATCTACCAGAAAGTCTGGTAAAAACCTAAATAGGTGCATTGTTTTCTGGTCCATTGTTTTTTGAAAGTGACCGACCTTCTCCCATATGGCAAGCCCTTTGTTCCTAAAGTATCCAAATCTCCTAATTATACCCTTGCAACCCACTAATTATACTAACCATTCAGTCTTTGAATTTTCACATGCCATGTTCAGCTGTGGCATGATTTCCTGTGTTAGTTATGTTATCTACCATGAGCTTGTCTTTAGGAATCTGCATGTTTTGAAGGCAAGCACTTAGATCTTTTGCTTGATGTTCTTGTGAATATTCCTTCTTATCTGGCAGCGCTCAATTCTGGGGAGCGTTTCTAAATGTTCCATAAAAGGACAATTATTAATGGCATTTGCAATTAAATTCAGCTTTGAAGACAGGTTGCATAATCTTCTGATCGCAGGCTGAATAAAATGGAAGCAACTATGAGTGCAATTAGGAAGTTGTTTTCCTTGTGTTGGTTTGCTCTGAAGTCCAGTATTCCCCCCGCCACCAGGCAGAAAGGGAGCAGAACATTTATTTTCATTCACCCCAGTTTTATGGCGTGAATAAAGGCAGAAATCTATGACAGGTAGGAGGCTGCCATAGATTTCAGTCTGGCGCACGAGGATGTGCCAAAATCTATGAGTAGGCCTTCACCTTGACATAAATTAGGAGCATCCTCTGGCTGCTCAGGTGAAATCAAAGCCGGTGAAGAAAACACTGGTCTTGATAAATGCACCCCCCTCATATTAAAGCGGTTATCAATTGTACAAAATTAATTTCAATTTACCCTATTACTGTAAGATATAATTTTTCGTTATTAGAGGGGTTTCCCTGTTCAGGTTGCTCAGCTCTTGGCAGGAAGGAGAACGGTTGAAAAGACCTTTCTTTTCTGAAGGACTTATCCTGATCTGCACTACTCAGATAACCTCATTAAAGGGCATCTGATAGCAGATTTGTACCTATGGAACTATGTGCAAATGATTCTCTAGGAGCAACGGGGGCATTGCTGTTACACCAAGAGGCTCTGTTCTGTCTGCAACTGCCGCTCCCTCTCCACTTTGACAGAGCCAGGCAGTGTAAACTTTATTACACCTGGCCCTGCCAGTTTCATAGGTACAAATCTACTGACAGATGCCCTTTAATATGGATGGGCACTGTGTAATGCTTAATTTTCCCTATAGTGTGAGGAAACTGAATGCTTACTGCTTGGTTCCCCACACTATTACAGGTGATCACTGGAGATCCGACCTGGAGGAGAGTTTGTGATTTATTTATTGTCAGGGCCTTTTTTACAAGTAGGGATTTCCAAAGTGTTTCTGAAAGGGAGTAGTGGTGTAGTACCCTGCTTGTTGGCATGACCTTGACCAGTCAATATATCCATTTTATCCATCTCCAATTTATCAAAATAGAGAAATGTGCTAGAGAAATTAGTTGCGAATTAATTTATTACAAATCGTGATAAATCTAGTATACCCAGGCCACACTGCCTAATCATTTGTATCCCACTTGGTAGCCCAATATCAGTGTGAAGGCTTGGAACTTAAACTGCAGGGAGAGAGTATCGCTGTGTGCATTACATTCTAGTGCACCCACATAGTTAATCCTTTCTGTAGATACTGTGCCATCAGTATTACAGGCAGTTGTAATTTATTGCCACTGTGCAGGGCACTAAGATTCATAGCTAATTCCTTCTGTTGAAAACAGTTAAATGAAACATGTGTATCACCCCAATCTGTGAATGAGGGCCTAATAGAATTACTATTAATCACTGTGAATTCACCACAAACAGTAGAATGAGACAGGTGTATCACCCCAATTTGTGAATGAAGGTGTAAAAGTTATGGGCAGCACGGTGGCTCAGTGGTTAGCGGTGGTGCCTTGCAGCGCTGGGGTCCTAGGTTCGAATATGACCAAGGACAACATCTGCATGGAGTTTGTATGTTTCCCCATGTTTGCGTGGGTTTCCTCCAGGTTCTCTGTTTTTTTCCCACACTCCAAAGGCATACTGATAGGGAACATAGATTGTGAGCTCCTTTGGGGACAGTTGATTGCCAATGTCTGTAAAGCGCTGTGGAATACAGTAGAGCTATATAAGTGCATAAAATAAATAAAACAAATTGCTTATCTATTAATCAATGTGGACACGCCACAAACAATAGAATGAGACAGGTGTATCACCCTAATTTGTGAATAAGGGCCTAATAGAATTGCTTATCTATTAATTAATGGGGACACGCCACATTAATTAATGTAGACACACCACAAACAGTTAAATGATACAGGTATATCACCCCAATTTGTTAATCAGGGACTAATATATTTGCTTATATATTATTAAATGTTAACACACCACAAACAGTAGAATGAAACAGGTGTATCACCCCAATTTGTGAATCAGAGCCTAATAGAATTGTTTATCTATTAATTAATGTAGACACATCACAAACAGTAGAATGAGACAGGTGTATCACCCCAATTTGTTAATCAGGGACTAATAGAATTGCTTATCTATTAATCAACATGGACACACCACAAACAGTGGAATGAAACAGGTGTATCACCCCAATTTGTGAATCAGGGCCTAATAGAATTGCTTATGTCTTAATCAATGTGTCTATCTATAACAGAACAGATTAAGTATTAATGGCGCACCAAGTGAACTAGATAAACACGCCTATATATTAGACCAGTGTTTCCCAACCAGTGTGCCTCCAGCTGTTGCAAAACTACAACTCCCAGCATGCCCGGACAGCCTTTGGCTGTGTGGGCATGCTGGGAGGTGTAGTTTTGCAACAGCTGGAGGCACACTGGTTGGGAAACACTGTATTAGACCGCCTGTTGAGACAGAGTCTGATGCACAGTAAGTCTATGTATAACAGAACAGATTAAGTATAAATCGTGCAGCAGATGAACTAGATAAATACGCCTATATATTAGACCATATGTTGACAATTTGTCTGATGCACAGTAAGTCTATGTATAACAGAGCAGATTAATAATGAATGGCGCAGCAGGTGAACAAGATGCACAGGGCAATTACACTGAGCCGGCACTGTCCCTATGCTCTGCCTACAGTGCCTAAAAACTCTCCCTAACATCTCCCTGCACTGTCCATATCCAATATTCTACAATTAAAAGCTTTCTAACACACTGTCACTAGCTCTTGCCATGTCTCTCCCTATGCTAAGTTCACAGTGAAACGGCAGCGACCACACAGGATGAGGCTTTTATAGGGCTGTGACATTACAGGGGATGGCTATCTGCTGATTGGCTGGCTGCACAGCATTATGGGTCATATCGCGCTCCCGGGCTTGTTACTTTCACTTTGTAACATGTGTAGCCACCATTTTAGGAAAATTTTATTTGTTACAACAAAACGCTCCCATTCATTTTTATGGGGCCGACGGAAATAGCCGAGCCAGCGCTCTGCTATTTTCGCCAGCCTCATAGAAAATAAATGGAGGGCGGCTGTGCATTTTTCATTCAAATCCCCACTTTTTCTATGCTTATAAGTCCAGTGTGTGGTTTTACTTTGTGATAGCTATATTTGCAAGCACAGTTATACAGGGAAGTGCCATGATTAAGGACAGATCTGTCTGAAACGCATTGCCTGTACTTCTATCTTGTATGCTTCTGCTTTTAAAATGAGAAGATAAGGCTATCAATCATGGAATAGAACCATCCACTGGACTCGTAAGCATTAATACTGCAGGGATTTAAAAGAATAGAAGTTATATAGTTTTGTGGGAAAAGATTCAATATATCAACCTGCTCTCTAATACACAGCCAGCAGATTCGAGACCCTCTATCTCAACAGCTGTGTGGAGACAGTAGGGAATGTATAACTGTAATAACATGATATTTTAGGCCTAAACCCCAATTTTTTTTTCATGTGACTCTCACTTTAAGTTGCATCTTGTCATTGAGTGATCTTGTCGGAGTGTGACTATCATGTTAAAGGGTACTCTCCCCTTTAACATTGGTGGCATATCCTAGCAATATGCTACCAATGTCAGATAGGTGCAGACCCCACCTCTGGGACCCGCACCTAGGTCTACAATGAAGCTCCAAAAGATAAGGGGAGTGCGCCGCACATGTGCAGCCGCCCTCTATTCATTTCTATGAGAGTGCCAAATATAGCTGAGCACTGTTCCATAGAAGTGAATGGAGTGGTAGCTGACTCTGGCATTGTGCTTTCTACATTCATTTCTAAGGGACTTCCTAAAATAGCCGTGCGAGTCGCTCATCTATTTTTAGCACTCCCATAGAAATTATGGAGGGCTCGGAGGCATGGTGCTCTCTCCCAAACTTTCAGCGCTCCATTCTTGAGATATATCTCCAATGTTCCAGGTTAGACAACCCCTTTAAATGCTGTGTACTGGATGTCACTGCACCTTACCCAGACCACAGTTCTGAGCACACTGCTTGAAGCAGTTCTTTACTTGAATGGAGTACTGACTGGGATAAACAGGAAACACTTAGGGTTGTCTACATGTGACTGAAAATACAGCAGAAAAAGAGTGCAGTGTTTTTTAGTCCAGCTGATTCTCGGCATATTTGCTGGGTTGCAGCCAGATATCCACCAGAGGCCATTATAGTTAATTGGGGCTGGTGGACATCCAGGTACCGTCCGTCAATGCCGGATCCAGAGATCTCTGCCTGAACAGCCTGCCAGATCTCTTAACGTTAATGTGAAACTAGCCTTTAAATCTCATCCACTTTGCTGGTACTGTACAACGCAGCGGATTTGATGCATGAAAATTAGCGACCACAAATCCGCAGTATTTCAGTGACTTGTGGATGGATCCTAAGGCCAGTTTCACACATAGTTACATAATTAATAGTGTTAATCAAGCACCGTAGTGCTCGGGGGCTCGGGCCGAACACATCGGGATGTATAATGGGAGTCGATGGGAGAACCCGATCATTAAACCAGGCATCCCCTGCTCTGAAGAGGGGAGGGTGCTTGGTTCATTGGAAAAGGTCAGAAATTGATGGAAACACCACTGAAATGGTTCGGGAACAGCATGGGGGGGAGGCTGTCTGGATGCATCTTGGACTCCAGGTCGCTGCTGGGAACGATGTTGTCCGAGTACTACGCCACTTTTACAGACAATAATACTCACAAAACCGAAGATAAAATCGATTTTAGAGGAAAAATTGTTAGGAAACACTCTTTTCTGTATATTTACTTGTATATAAAGTGCAAGTGCTGCCAAAAATTACAAGGAAGAGGCACTCAGATGCAACCTGTATATCACATAATGGAGGGCCTCATTCACATTGTGTTACAATTGTTCAGGTAGTGGGACTCCTACACTCATAAAGCCTATGCACTAAGTGAAAGGGCTGCCAAAAATTACAAGCAACCGGCACTACAATACACCCTTTGTTACACGTTACACAGCCTTGAAAAATTATGATTGATGGCCTGCTGGTGACCCTCAAAAACATTTGGAGCAAGGGCCTGCTGATCTGACCATCTAAAACATTATGGGCGAGGGCCTGCTGCCGCTTTGGTGACTCTAGATAACCTGGGCCGATCCCCATTGACAGCGACGATCTATTCGGATGTCTGCCCTATCAACTTTCGATGCTATTTTCAGAGCGAACCACGGTGACAATGGGTAACGGGGAATCAGGGTTTGATTCCGGAGAGGGAGCCTGAGAAACGGCTACGGCTACCTCTTCCAAGCAAGGCAGCATGCACGCAAATGACCTATTAGGTATAATTAGGTGAGGGCCTGCAGGTGAGCTGACCCTGTAAAAGATTGTAGGTGAGGGCCTGCTGGTGAGCTGACCCTCTAAAGCATTATATGCGAGGACCTGCAGGTGAGCTGCCCCTCTAAAAGATTGTAGGTGAGGGCCTGCTGGTGAGCTGACCCTGTAAAAGATTGTAGGTGAGGGCCTGCAGGTGAGCTGACCCTGCAAAAGATTGTAGGTGAGGGCCTGCAGGTATGCTGACCCTGTAAAAGATTGTAGGTGAGGGCCTCCTGGTGAGCTAACCCTCTAAAAAATTATATGCGAGGGCCTGCAGCTGAGCTGACCCTGTAAAACATTATATGCAAAGGGCATATATGCGAGGGCATTATATGCAACGAATAAGCATGTTGATATGATGGAAGAGGAGGAGGAGAAAAGGAAGATTCAACCATATATCCTTGTTTGTGGTGGAAGCGATGCATGGGAATACAGTGTATTCAGTACACAATAAAAGTCACATTTAAAGTGCCTTTATGTTCAGCCGCTTTCCTCTGGTGGAGTAGAAAAGTCAGGGGCAATCCAGGCCTTGTTAATTTTTAACAGTCAGTCAGCATTTTCAGTTCACTTATCTGTTATAATGCCACCAGTAGCACTAAATACCCGCTCAGACAAAACGATGGCGGCAGGGCAGGCCAGCACCTCCAAGGCGTAAAGCGCCAGTTTGTGCCACGTGTCCAGCTTGGACACCCAGTAGTTGTAAGGCACTTAGGGATCACTGAGGACGCTGACACAGTCTGCTATGTATATAAATAGACAGGGCACTCAAGGAAAGCCGTGACCATGTGGTTTAAATAAGTAATGCACTTTTATTATTTTGTGCTAAAAACAGCAATTATTAGGCAATAAGACTACAACATACAGTGTATTGTTATCAAGTTAATAAGCAAACCTTCCATATAGTAAATGCCAATAATATTCGAAAACCTCTAGTTCTAATGGATAGTTGGTAACAATATTCGACTGGGTCTTCAATAAACATAGGATAAATAATAATGTTCAATAAAATGTTGGCTCAAGGAATAAATGATAGCAGCAATCCATACAATAGACGGCTGCTATCAATATTCAACAAATGGGTGACAGTATTCAATATAGTACTGACTCAAGAAATAAGTAATAGCAGTGCCATCAGCTCTCCCCCCACCCCAATGCCTTCAGCTTTGTGCATTGATCCAAGGGAGAAATTCCAGGTAGCTGGGCAGCAAATCTATAGCTTGCAGGGTGCATAGTACTACATGTCCCAGCAAGCTGATATGTTCTAATACAGACGGGGCAAGCTGCCACTTGTAGTTCTACACTCAGACTGCTGCCTCTGCTCTATAGGAATGTTAGTGGTAACTAAAGGAGTAGGTGTAATGGAGGTAACAAGACACAGAAGGGCTCAGACGACCACTTGGATGGAGCAGGGCACAGAACCATACATGCAGGAGGATTACTTACACAAGTCCAACGGCCTCCTCTATCTATAACGCCGCCACCATGATCCCAGAGTGCTCGCTGCCATGACAACCATGATCTGCCAGCGCAGGACGCAATACAGGCCACGTGACGATTCTTCTACCAATAGGGAAGGGCTATGGACGGTGTGACGTTTCAGAAGGAACATTTTGGATACGGGCAGTCCTTTCACTACTGTAGTGTAGTACAAGTCACGTGAGGTTACTTTACCGGCATGGAAGGGGAAGAGACTTATCCCAATGTAAGTCTAAGTAGGAAAAACTAAAGGGAGAGGAAGGTGGTGGAGCTACTAATTCGGTGGAAAGTGATGAAGTGACCGAGAACAAGAGGAAAAGAGAACAGTGTATGAGGGAGGAGGGGGCTCCGGGAGCATTCTCTGAGCGCAGTGCTGGCCGGCGGGAGACCAGGGAGCGGGAGTAATAGCAAACGCTTCACTCCTGCTCCGTGGTCACGTGATACAAACGAATCCTCGATGCAAAAAATTTGCATCGAGGATTTTTTTGTGTAGAATTACTCGATTTAATCGAGTATTTGTTTCAGCCCTAGTTACGAGACACATGTTGGTGTAAGGCGGGCACGGCACACCTTAAAAATAGTGGCGGCTGGGGACTGCGTAACGCCGACATCAGGCTGCGGAACGCCTTAGTGTCCACAAGCCTTAATGGCAACATTTCCAGGGTCAGTAATTTTGGAAAGCTGCGCATTTAGTGCTATGGCCTGTGGGTGGGTTGCTGGGTATTTGCGCTTGCGTTCAAATGCCTAGGGTAAGGACATTTGGATGCTGCGCTGGGACACGGAAGTGGATGTGGTCACTGTTGGTGCTTGCGAAGGTCGAGGTGCAGGGCGGGAGGCATCCGAGCGTGCGTCTTGGACAGGGGATTGGCCAGCACGTAACATTGGGGAAGAGGAGGCAGTGGTGTGACCTGCAGACACAGATTGTGGACCCAGGCGTTCAGCCCACCTATTACGGTGCTTTGATGCCATGTGGCGGATCATGCTGGTGGTGGTGAGGTTTCTAGTGTTCACGCCCCTGCTCATTTTTGTATGGCACAGGTTGCAAATTACAATTCTTTTGTCGTCTGCACTTTCCTCAAAAAAGCGCCAGACTGCTGAACACCTACCCCTTGGCAAGGGAGATTGCCGCAAGGCATTGTTTCAGCTGCCCCAGTGGTGCCCCCCAGCAACTTGTGGGGTCTACCACTCACATGGGACCATTGTCGTCCCGCTCTTTTATACCCTAAAGATCCACTGATCTAAGGACTGTCTTTTGTACCTATCTTGGATCATTTCCCCTGATGATAGACCACTTGAAACGTGACACGTCGGGAACTATCCTATAGGGCACAATAGGGATACCTCCCTATTCTAGGGTAAGGTATCCGGACAGGGCCGCCCCTTGTGGGGTATGAACTCTGTATAGACAGGCAGGGTAACAATAGCAATGTCCCCATCCCCAATCAGGGATCACTAGGGATATTATTTGTGGTGCTTCTGTGAACATCATTGTAGCTCCAGTATCTAGTGTACATTCTATCGATCTGTATATTAGAAAGTGTAGTCTTTTTATACAATACCCTCTATAGTTTAAACCAGAAAGCCAAAATCTTCCTGGCGCATTATTGGAGCTCACCTAAGGTGTGTCTTTAAAGGGAACCTGTCACCGGGATTTGTGTATATAGCTGAGGACATGGGTTGCTAGATGGCTGTTAGCACATCCGCAATACCCAGTCCCCATAGCTCTGTGTGCTTTTATTGTGTAAAAAAACCTGATTTGATACATATGCAAATTACCCTGAGATGAGTCAGGGACAGGACTGATCTAAGGTTAATTTGCATATGTATCAAATCAGTTTTTTTACACAATAAAAGCACACAGAGCTATGAGGACTGGGTATTGGGGATGTGCTAGTGGCCATGTAGCAACCCATGTCCTCAGCTATATACACAAAATCCTGGTGACGGGTTCCCTTTAAACCTACAGTCTACAAGCAGTTAGTTGAATGGTGAATGCTGTTTTTTGTTAAAGGGGTTATCTGGGATACTTATATGGATGACCTATCCTTTAGGATAGTTCATCAATATCTGATTGGTGGGTCTGACTCAAGGCACCCATGTCGATCAGGTGTTTGAAGAGTCTGTGGCGCTGTATTGAGTGCTATAGCCTCTTCCAAGGCCAGTGATGTCCAGTGAAGAGGCCGCAGTGCTCACCATTTGTCGGACCCCCACCATTCTGATATTGATGACCCATACTGAGGAGAGGTCATCAATATAGCTGTCTTGGAAAACCCCTGTAAAGTGTACCTACACCAAATCTCAACTGTCTGACCTGATATTAAGCATGGAGATATGCTCCTGCATGCTGGGTAATACAACTGTATGATGTCCGGTAGGTATCATGCACAGCTCCTATTTCAAGCAATTAATAGTATTAAAGTTGATAGTATTATGGTGATTATTAGGACCTGTGCACCACACTTGCCAGGTTTCATACAGTTGCCTTGTCGTGGCCTCATGTGCAGGTGTGTCTCTCCGTGCCCTACGTCAGATCAGTTAAGAGATTAATTGGCAGTACACTTCAGTATTCAATCTAATCACTCAATCCAAGTTAGGTAAAGCACAGTGCTCAGAGGTAGATGTTTTAGCTCCTGGGCCCCAATGCAAAATATATAATGGGGCCCCCCTAATCTTGTCACCTTTGAACCTCCTTAGGCATTAGGGTTGAGCGTGTCTGCTGCCTTTAAATCCCCTATAGGTACACTTTTGATAGTGGTTACAAAGTTTCTCAACTTTTCCTCTATATTTGTATAGGTATAAATAGTAAAATGGTGAAAATTGTGTTCAAGGCAAGAAATATGTTTTTATTGAAGCTGCACATAATAGAACAGATTCTCTGACTTGAAGGTTTTCTGGATATTGATGTGTAATTCCATCCTGGGCAAATGTATATTTGTGGTGCTTCTGAAGCAAAATAAAATATACTTCAGCACTTTTTCATTCTTGTAAGAAATCATCTGGGAATTTTGGAGTAGATGGAGAGCTGTTACTTTATTCTTCAGACCCATAAACATCCTGTTCTGCTGACAGTAAAACAAATTTATTTAACCAAAATCCAAGACTCAACTCATATCTGCCATGCCCTGATTTAAAAGCTATGGCCACACATAAAATATGTATTCAGTAAGCACTAGCAGCATATGCAAATAATACATTTAAGCAGATTCATATTCTGTCTTCAATAGCAGAAGAGATGTGAAAAGCTCATCTGTAGTAGTACCTGAACAGCTCTCTGCACATGGTAACTATTTTCTAAAATACATCTAAAATAAAAATAAAGCAACTTTGCAAATGTTTGGATTAAAAATATCCTAGTGGTTTGTGTTTGCAGACCTACTGTTCCCCTGGATACAGACTACAATCCTATCTTAAGGTCAGACTACCAATGATAGTTTATTTTAATAGCGTGGGACTATGGAAACCCATAGGTACATATAATTAATCTGTAGGCACTCTCGGTGCCTAAATAAAGCACCATATTCTCTTTAACTGTGTATGCCAAACCTATTCAGTACCCCAGGGGAGGGGGTACTTTCAAATGGTTTGCTGTTTAATGCTTGTCATGCTATTTATCCCTTTTCCCAACATGTGATGTAATAGTATGTCACATGTCGGGTGTTTAACCCCTTAAGGACCTGTGCTGTACATGTACGGCGCTGGTGGACGTGACTCAAGGACCAGCGCCGTACATGTACGGCGGGCTGATTGGGTGGGTGCAGGAGCTGCGCCTGCCTGATCAGAGGCATGGACCCGGCATTCTGACCGCCGGGCCCCTGCTGCATACTCCAGCATCGGTAAAAATACAGATGCCAACGTGTTAACCCCTTCTATGCTGCGGTCAAAGCTGACCGCGGCATGCAGAGGGTTCGCAGATGGTACAGGTACCCTCCGCTTCCCCATCGGGTCCCCGTGCTGCAGTGGCGGGGACCTGATGGCAGAGAAGGCAAACCCGATGCCTTCAATAGACATTGGAGCTTGCCTTCTACAGAAGCCTGTGAGATCCAGCCCTTAGGCTGGGTCTCACAGGCAGGCTGTCAGCATAAAAGCCTTCAGCCAATGCATTACAATACAGGATGTATTGTAATGCATTGCAGAGGGGATCAGACCCCAGAAGTAGAAGTCCCAGAGTGGGACAAAAATAAAAAGAAAAAAATAGTGTTTTTCATCATGAAAACAAATAAAATTGTAAAAAAAAAAACGAAAAAAAAAAAAAAAAAACGGACATATTGGGTATTTCCGCGTCTGTAATGACCGGCTCTACAAAAATATCACATGATCCACCCCCTCACCTGAACGCCGTAGAAAAAATAAAATAAAAACTGTGCTAAAACCATCACAAAAAGTGCAACACCAAGAGATCAAAAAGGCATATGCCCCCCAAAATAGTACCAATCAAACCATCACCTCATCCCGCAAAAAATTAGCCACTACATAAAACAATCTGGGAAAAAATAAAAAAACTATGGCTCTCAGAATATGTAGACACTACAACATGATTTTCTTTGTTTCAAAAATGCTTTTATTGTGTAAAAAAAAAAAAAAAGTATACATATTAGGTAATGCTGCTTCTGTAACAACCTGCTGTATAAAAATATCACATGACCTAACCCCTCAGATGAACACCATTAAAAAAATACTAATAAAAACTGTCAAAAAAGCAATTTTTTGTCACCTTATATCACAAAAAGTGTAATACCAAGCGATCAAAAAGTAAAATGCACCCTAAAATAGTACCAATCAAATATCATCTAATACCCCAAAAAATGAGCCCCTACCTAAGACAGTCGCTCAAAAAATAAAAGAAAACTTTGGCTTTCAGAATATGGAGACACCAAAAATCTTTTTTTTCAATGTCATATTTGGTATTGTCGCGTCCGTAACAACCTGTTCTATAAAAATAGCACATGATCTGACCTGTCAGATCAATAGTGTAAAAAACTAAAAGTAAAAACAGTGTCAAAACAGCTATTTTTTGTTACCTTGCCTCACAAAAAGTGTAATATAGAGCAACAAAAAATCATATGTACCCTAAAATAGTACCAACAAAACTGCCACCTTATCCCGTAGTTTCCAAAATTGGGTCACTTTTTTGGAGTTTCTACTCTAGGGGTCTTCCAAAAACCTTATGGCGTTCTTTCCTTCTGCGCCCTGCCATATGCCCGTACAGCAGTTTATGATCACATATGGGATGTTTCTGAAAAACTACGGAATCAGGGTAATAAATAATGAGTTTTGTTTGGCTGTTAACCCTTGCTTTGTTAGCAGAAAAAATTGATTAAAATCGAAAATCTGCCAAATTCAGTGAAATTCTGAAATTTCATTTACATTTCCCTTTAATTCTTGTGAAACACCTAAAGGGTTAACAAAGTTTGTAAAATTAATTTTGAATAACTTTAGGGGTGTAGTTTCCAAAATGGGGTCACTTTTTTGGAGTTTCTACTCTAGGGGTGCATCAGGGGGTCTTCAAATGTGACATGGCAACTTAAAATTATCCCAGTGAAATCTGCCCTCCAAAAACCATATGGCGTTCCTTTCCTTCTGCGCCCTGCCGTGTGCCCGTACAGCAGTTTACGACCACATATGGGGTGTTTCTGTAAACAGAATTGGGGTAATAAATATTGAGTTTGGCTTTTAACCCTTGCTTTGTTACTGGGAAAAAAATTATTAAAATGGAAGATCTGCATAAAAAGAGAAGTTCTCAAATTTCAACTACATTTTCCTTTAATTCTTGTGGAACACCTAAAAGGTTACCAAAGTTTGTAAAATCAGTTTTGAATACCTTGATGGGTGTAATTTCTAAAATGGGGTCATTTATGGGTGGTTTCTATTATGTAAGCCCCACAAAGTGACTTCAGACCTGAACTGGTCCTTAAAAATTGGGTTTTGAAAATTTTCATTAAAAATGTAAGATTTGCTTCTAAACATCTAAGCATTCTAACGTCCCAAAAAAGAAAATGTCATTTACAAAGTGATTCAAACATAAGGTAGACAAAAGGGAAATGTAAAGTAATAACTATTTTAGGATGTATCACTATCTGTTTTAAAAGCAGAGAAATTGAAATTTTAAAAATTGCTAATTTTTCAAAATTTTTGGTAAATTTGGTATTTTTTTATATAAAAAAATGAAATAATGTGATGAGAAAACAATCTCAGAATCGTTTGGATAAGTAAAAGCGTTTTAAAGTTATTACCACAATAAAGTGACACATGTCAGATTTGCAAAAAATGGCCTAGTCCTTAAGGTAAAAAATGGCTGGGTCCTGAAGGGGTTAAAGATGAGGCCCACTCCGATACAAATGTGGTATCGTCATAATTGTTCTGACCGGAGACAGATAGTAAATGCCGTAAAAACAAAACCAATAAAATTATGGCAGAATTCCAATTCTACCGCATCTGGATTTTTTCCTGCTTCCCACTACATCCTATGCAATATAATCCAGTTATCTGAAGGGAAAAAAAAAAAAAAACTATGGCTCCAAGAAGGCAGGGAGTAAAAAATGAAACCACAAAAAAACACAAAATCTGTCAGCAAGGCGTTAATGTCATTTTATGCTCTGTCACTTTCAGACATTACCATCCTGGTATACAGAGTTAATCAGCTCTGGCACTGCCCCTAGGGCTGTAATAGCTGAACTCCGGCACTCCAGCTGTGGTAAAACTTCAACTCCCAAGATGTATACTTGCTTGGCTGTTCTCAGAACTCCATAGAAATGAATGGAACATGTTGGGAGTTGTAGTTTCACCACAGCTGGAGTGACTGAGGTTAGCCATCACTGCCCTAGTGGAAGCTTGGATGTGGATCTTGAATCCCTCCTAGCTCAGTTAGAGTAAGTTGTGAGTCGGCAAAAGAAGTGGGAGGAAGCACATCCATGCGCTCCCTCCTTACTGGATTGGATCAACGTTCCAGACAATCATCTTCTCTGAAGATTATCTACTGAGTCAAATATCTTACCGTTTATATACAGTACTCAAGAAAGAAAGAAAGAAAGAGACAAGAAGGTTCAGAAATCTGCTTGGCTGAGCATTGGAGTCAGTAAGGTAACCAACAAAAGGTAAATGCAACACTCCAATGAAATGTAAATAAATGTAGTGTTTATTCCATACTTGTTAAAATGCAATATATCAAGCGCAGAAACAGCACACTATCTGACACATTTCTGACCCCTCTGGGTCCTTAGCAATAAATAAAAAGGGTAGAAAATCTACAAAAGACAAAACCAATACAAAAAAAAAAGAATAAATCAATATCTTAAAATAAGATCTGTTCTATGATTTAGTCCCTTTGAGAATGTCGTGTCTAGCATTAAAATCCAGTAACCTTATCTGTTTAATAGATTTTTTTTACTTTTTCTATACCTGAAAAAATCATAGACACATCTCCAGTCAGTAAGGTAACCTTCCACCTAATTATTTAGACTTTATGTCAGTGAGGGGAACACTGTAAAGACACCCTTCACACTTGGATGCGACTTGGCCAGTGATGCATTTGAATCCTGTATGCCTGTTGTGTACTACAGGCCTAACTGCAAAAGTGAGATTTCCAGCTGTAGATATTGAAGGAAGAGACTTAAGAAAGACCGAGTATGATAATTTTTGTCCTAATCCATACAAAACCATCTGGGGAGATTTGCACGGTATATTGTGAGAACTGTGTTTTGGAGGTAACACAACTCCCATCTACAGTAAAGAGATATTTATTCAGTAGAATCTGGCCTAGTTATTGTCTCCTGCACCATATGTCGACCATTGCACTCTATACGCTCCCTGCTTTTCACCCATACAAACACTTTATCACGGGCACCAGAACTGCTATGCCCGGGGTAAGTGGCTGTCTTCATTTCACTGTCAGTGTTCCTGCAGGAGAAATGAGGGATTACTCAAATCAATGAAAATTCGAATCGCTGACTCACCCATGTAACGCACAGCTGAGACTGCTCCTCCAGAGGGAGGGTTTATTTTTGGTTACTTTTCTAACTAAGGCCTCATTCACTTTTCCGTTTTTCACTGACGTGTGCTGTCCGCATTTTCTTCGTACAGCACACATACCCATTGACCATGGTTCAGTAAAAAAAATCACGGGGACATGCACTGCGTTGATCTGTGATGCGGACCAAGCGCACCCATTGAAGTCTATGGGTCCGTGAAAATCACTGACACACATCCATGTTGTGTCCGTGTTGTGCGAGTTTTTCACTGAAGACTAATAGGAGATTCTTTAGAAATTAATTTTCAGCTGAGCAACGTCGGTGAATCACGGATGACACATGGATGGTAAAAACGGAGACACGGACCAACCAATGATCCTTTACAGACAGCTTCATGGATGAAACATGTAATGAACATTTTAATGAACGTGACACTGACACGGAAATGTGAACAAGGCCTAATAGAGAAGGTCCTGAGCTAGTGATCTCCTTCTACTATATCCATTTGTGATATAGGGATTTGTACCAGCTTTCTTTGTAGCAGAAAGGAGTATAGTAAAAGGGCTAAAACTCAATGCGGTGAAACAATGTCGGACAGATTTACAGTAATATAAAGAAGAGCTCAGTTCACTACTGTGTTTCTTACTTCTTGCAGGTTCAATTTAGAGACACAAAGGACGGTTACTATTAACACCAATAGATAGATACAGTAGGTCTTCATGTTAAAAGATTTCAAATTATCTACAGATTTTTAGAAGTTTATATCACAAATTTAAACCTTGTATTCTTAGCATTTAGAAGCATATCTGTTGTTCAACTTTTAAGCATACAAGTGTATCATTCATCATTCATCAATGGGCCATGTCTGGCAATACAGCTCATAGAGTGGGTTCTGAATAGGAGCTTATCCTGATTCAGACATTCAAATTAGTTTTTGGGATCTTGTCATGATTAATAAATCCATATTCAATGTTTATTTTTCCACCTTTTTTTTTCATGCAAGTCATTGGATTTCACAAAGTATTTTGAGGCCAGCCTAAACAAATTTGTGAAGGAATTATTGGGTTGGGTTGCGAAGTGTCGTAATTTAGGCCATTGCTCATATCCAGTAGAGGTTACATAACTACTTATGGTGAAATGAAGTTGTGTATCCTTTCAGGTGCCCAGAAATTGTGTGTTGCAATTTCGTTCTATTTATGAATGATATACCAATATAATTTCCAGTAGAGACACCTATGGGGTCATTTATCAAACTGGTGTAGAGTAGAACTGGCTTAGTTGTCCACAGCAACCAATCAGATTCTACCTTTTATTTTTGACAGCTCCTTTGGAAAATGAAAAGCAGAATCTGATTGATTGCTAGAGGCAGAGTTCTACTTTACACCAGTTTGATATAAGACCACAGTAATCTTTGTAGTTCTAGGTAGCCCTATGTACTCTAATTGTCCATTGAGAATGTTCTGATGTTGTGTTCTAAAAAAGTGTTTATTTTCTTAAACAATGATATTTAAAGGGGTTTTCCAAGAGTAAACTATTGAAGACCTATCCTTAGGATAGGTCATCAATATCTGATAGGTGGGGCTCCAGCTCCTAGCACCTCTGCCGGTCAGCTGTTTGAAGAGACTGCAGCCTTTTCCTAGGCCAGTGACTAGTATTGAACGAAGCATTCGAAGCAGAATTCGGTCCAAAGTTTAGAAAAACTTTGATTCACAATGAATCTGAATTTCCTTGTGCTTTCTGGTAACTAATTCATTTTTTTCCTAAAATGGCAGCTGCACGTGTTACAAAATGAAAATAAGAAGCCCGGGAATGCGAGATCACCATTAATGCCGTCACCTGTGATGACACAGCCCTATAAAACCCTAATCCTGTGCAGTCTCTGCCATTGTCCTGTGAACTGAGTATAGGGAGAGACATGACAATGATTAATAGAAGAATATTGGAGAGGGAGAGCGCAGGGAGACTTACTCTGCGTCAGCTTTATTTATTTATTCCTACATTTACTTATTCCTACATCAGCTGTAAATATAATTCAGTACCAATAAGATGGACGCCTTTATTATTCCAGTGCCAGCGTGCCAACCAATACCATCCAGTCTGCACTCCTTATGGGGGACAGGTCTTAATGATAACCATCCTCATCTTTTGCTGGCTTTACTTCTTCCAAATCATCCTTCAAAGTCTCCATGTCCTAGAAAAGTCAGCAATATGCAGAGAGAGGAGAAGCTGGAAGTTCCTAATGACATATTCTCATCGATATTAGATGATGTGGAAAAAGAGGAAAAGCAGATGGCAGAAGAAGGGCTCCCACCTATAGGGCTGTGTGTGTAGCAGAGCTGTGTGTGAGTGTAGCAGGGCTGTATATGTATAGCAGAGCTGTATCTGTGTGTAGCAGAGCTGTATCTGTTTTTGGCAGTGCTGTGTGTGTGCCAGAAGTGTGTGTGTGTTGCAGACAAATACTTAAAAATAATTAGCAGAACAAGAATCATGGCAGGACTAACAGAGCAATGACAGGAGACACATTTATTTGGATAAGTACATTTAATGAGGTGACGAAATGCACCATAGCTGGTTGTTACAATGGTCAGCAGATGACACACTAAGGGTAGCGGGAGCTGACCAAAACTATTCCCTCCACTACGCAACACCCTAAAGTTTTTGACCTTGACCCCTCCACTTCAGTAAACCACATTCCCTTCAAAGAGGACCTAGAAAATATTTCTTCAGATTTTTATTTTTATTTTTTCTAAAACTGGGGTGTGTCTTATAGTCCGGTGCGTCTTATAAAGAGGAAAATATGGTACATGGGGCACCATATGTATTGTTGGATGCTCTCTAGGCAGATAAAAAATAATTGTGAAACCTGAGAATCCCTCTAAGGATAATATAGTGTACTCTAAAGTTTCTATCATGGAGATATGAAAAGTGTCAAAATAAACATTTTTACCATTCACTCAGATTTTGAAATCCACATAAATCTTGCCCAGACTTTCCAGTCACTACAGGCTGGGTAGTGGATGATTCTGACATGTGTGATAGTTAGGGATTAGCAATTTGACTTTGGATGCTTCATGCTTCATCCAAAATCGATTCACATTAAACTTAGTTGTATGGAGCAGGAGCTCCATACAGTATTAGAATGTATTGGCTCCGATGAGCCAAAGTTATTACTTCGTGAAGTCTCGTGAGACTTCGTGTAATAACTTTGTGAATTAAATATTACTGTAAAAAAAAAACTTGATACTGAACTCTGGTTTGGTTCCAAGTGGTACCCAAGTTAGGCATCAAGGATTTTTTACAGTAATAATTCATCAAGTTAGTACACAAAGTCTCGCTAGACTTTACGAATTAATAACTTCGGCTCATCGTACCAATCCCCGCTCCGTACAGTATTACAGCGAAGTTTTATGCAAATCGACTTCAGATGAAGCATCTGAAGTCGATTCATTTATTCCAAGTGATAATCACTACATTTCTGGTGGGCTAAAGGTGGGATATTTCATCCAAGTTGCCCAAAAAAATCTGGACATCCTGTGATTGGACTCAACAACTGAATCCATGTATGTAAGTAAGTGTGAGATGATACTTATAGGATAGCAATGCACTCTTTCCAAACTTCTCTGTAAACATGGACGGACATGGACGGTAGAGTGTGGGGCTCATCATAGTACTCCTTACTATGGCATATCACTACAGCAAACAACCTGTCCAAGTAATACAAGGGTGTCTTAAGCCCATCAGAATGGGAACAGCTCATACAGAATGGCTCTCTGTTCAGGCTTACAGAGGGGATCCCCAATTGGGCACCCCCATCTGTTATATTCATATGCACTAATGGAACATTTGAACTGGACTTTCCTTCTTGAGAGAACCTCTGTTTCCAAAATTGTAAACCAGAAAGGTAGTGGTTGGGGAGTATAATGGCTTTATCATGTAGATTAAGTTAATACAAGGCATTTACTAATGTATTGTGATTGTCCATATTGCTTTCTTTGCTGGCTGGATTCATTTTTCCAGCACATTATACAGTGGTTGTTTGCATTGTTACGACCACCCTGAAATTCAGCAGCGGTGGTCGTGCTTGCACACTAGAGAGAGCATTTATAGATGATATACTGATATTATGGGAAGGCAATAGAACACTTTTTGATGATTTTGTCACCGTATTGAACACTAACAAGATTGGTATGAAGTTCACTTCAGAAATACATGAGAACACTATTACATTTCTTGATTCTGGTGGCTGTTTTGCAAGCGGGTGTGGACCCACTGCCCCACTGACTGGCTGCACTCTGGAAGGGCGTAACTAAGCCACTACCTGGTCTTCACTAGAGCCTCTGATGGTGAGGATAGGCTTGAGCCGTTAGGGTAGTTGCCAGGTGCCACTTCAGAGCAGTCCCCGAGTCAGTGGCAGCTGAGTCCACGATGCAAGCACAGAGGGGATGTACGTGGCCAGGAGCGATCAAGCAAGATCAGTAAGCAAAGTCCAAGGTCAGAGGCAGATGGCAAACAGTCAATGATGAAAGAATTTGTCAATCCAGTGGATAGCATAAAATAACACCATCAGACAATTTATACATTGTCAAAGTACAGGCATTGGGGGTCATTTATCAAACTGGTGTAAAGTAGAACTGGCTTAGTTGCCCATAGAAACTAATCAGATTCCACCTTTCATTTTGGACAGCTCCCTTGGAAATCTGATTGGTTGCTATGGGCAACTAAGCCAGTTCTACTTTACACCAGTTTCATAAATGACCCCCATAGTCTATATAGCAAAATGTGCTTGGCCAAAGATCTATGTCGGCAAGACAATATAAGAATTGAGACGGCGATTTTCCAAGCATATTAGCAATACAAAAGCTGATACACCTCTATCACAAAATGTATCCATGGTGGTGACCCTAAATTCCTAAAGGGGTTGGCTACTTTCTGGCTACTTTTAATCAATATGTTTGATATGATGAATGTACTTGCTAATATACCATTTGTTGATATTCTATATTTCATAAAGTATCCCTCCTTGTTGGCCATGTTTTTGTGTGCTATTCACAGGAAGGCTGCTGATGGAGGGTCATGTCAGGAAAATCACTCAGTCTCCTCCATTTAAATACATTGCACCTGCCATCTGTACTTGCACTGTTGGGAGTTCAGTGCAGGTGCTTGTACAGAAGAAGCTGAGTGATCAGTGGCCATTGTATGGATATGACCTCTATGCAGACAGCAGAGAAGATTTGACCAACAAGGGTAAATGGCATAGAATATTAAGAAAGGCTATATTAATAAGTGTCATATAGTCCTCTTACTGTACCTACACATTGGTCACAAGTAGCCAGAAAGTGGTAAACACATTTAAGCTTTTGGGGAGTCTGCCAGAAGTGACTTGACCCAAGAAAGACTGATCTAGATAAAATCATACTACAAGAAGAAACCTGATGGATATATTGTCTAGAGAGTCTGAGTCCTAAGGGACTTAAGTATTTTGGTTATAGCAAGTTATCCCCTATACACAAGATAGGGGATTACTATGAGATTGGTGGATAGGGGATAACGAGTTATAATTGGAATACCTCATTTTGAAGGGTTCTCATCCTCTCTATGAATAAAGAAGTAATTCAATTTAGTTCAATGAGCCAAAACAACTGACTATTATTAAAAACAAACATAAGAGAATTCAAATATATGAATATAATACCCAGGGCCTTATTTAGAATCAACAAGTATACAAGTCTATTTGGTACCTAACACTAAGAGTCGAGTATTACAGAGCAGCTATGGCAACAGTAGGAGATACTCACCCTTGCATCCAGAATGACAGTGCACCTCAAAACAGAAAGAGCTAGCAATAAATCTGATGTGCTCCATATCACTCTGGAAGATTATGAAATAATGAGGATAGGTGGTGTTTATAGGTTCTTATAATGACCTTTTTAAAATTGAAACCCAGTAAGTGGGTAATCTACAATAATACAGCATTAATCAGTGTAAATAATTAGAAAATACCATTAGGGTGGCGGTATTATAACAACTGGGATTACATTGTAAAGATCAGCTCAATAAGAAATGATAAAAAGAGCAGAGTTATAATTACCAAGCCAGCAAGATCT
Organism: Bufo bufo; assembly: GCF_905171765.1. NCBI lineage: Eukaryota > Metazoa > Chordata > Amphibia > Anura > Bufonidae > Bufo > Bufo bufo. The sequence goes on along the minus strand of NC_053392.1, from coordinate 141,586,155 downwards.
AAAAGATATTGCAGTAAAAGCATTGCACTAATCCCACTAGAAGAAGATTCTATTTAATATCAAATTTTTAAAATTTATTTTTTGCACTTATCTAGCGCTACTATATTCCGCAGCGCTTTACAGACATTAGCATCACACTGTCCCCAATGGGGCTCACAATCTGAGTTCCCTATCTGTATGTCTTTGGAGTGTGGGAGGAAACCGGAGAACCCGGAGGAAACCCACACAAACACGGGGAGAACATACAAACTCCATGGAGATGTTGTCCTAGGTTGGATTGGAACCTAGGACTCCGGTGCGTTAAGGATTTATTACTAGGGATTTATAGATAAATAATACAATGTGGGCATTCAGTCTTCCTAAGATGTGTTCGTTGTAATTGAAAATCCTGTTCAGTAGCTTGTCATTTTCTCCTTACTACAGACTATAAAGTGTCATACATATACTGTACAATGACTGCATATCGATAATGAGCAAATTTTCAATGACCTTCAATAAAGCTGAGCGAGGCTGAAGCTTAGACTGAAGCTGGCCTACAGCTCTGACCCATCACTCACTGTTGTGTAATTCTTTAGGCCTTGGCTCTATACTGTTATAATCAAAGCATTTGACATGGTTCCTGGTTTGGCTCCCCAGACATTTTTAGCTGATTAGAAGTCCTGCTGGTTTTCTTTCCCGCTTCTCTCCCCTCTATTTCCTGAACTGGAATGGTACCAGATTCTGAGTTTCTGGCTTGTTCCACATTATTTAGAGGTTTCGAAAAAGCTGAATTTCAGCATTTAGAATTAAATTTTCTTATTTTTTGAAACAGTGGTAGATCCAGAGCCTGGTCTCGGGAGGGGCACAGTCTGTCAGACTGTCACTGGCACCGCCGCAGTTGTCCGCAACCTGTGAGGTCCCTTCCCTGTCCTGACTCCCGCACGGCGCTCCTCTGTTCCGGACTTCCAGTTCCCGGGCCCGGAACTTGGTGGGCGGGCCTAATTAGAATGGCTTGTACCGGCTTTATTCTGGCTGGCTGGCAGAAAGATGCACGTGGGGGGAGGTGGGTGGAAGGGACAGGGTGGGCCACCAATGTCGCCGGCGCCGCCGCACCAGTGTATGGGAAGGAGCCCTGAAATACTTATTAAAGAGGACCTTTCATGGGTCCAAACATTGTAAGATAACTATCTGTATATGTAGCGCGGCGCCCAGGGATCTCACTGCACTTACTATTATCCCTGGGCGCCGCTCTGTTCGCCCGCTGTGGCCCCGTTACCTTCTCCGGCGCTGTATGGTAATTGCTACAATCGGAACACCAGGGAGGAGTCTGCCCTGTTTCTCCCTGGGCATTCCTTCTCCCTGGCTGTAGCGCTGTCCAATTGCTACGCTACAGTTTTTTTTTCCCTGGCTGGGAGCTCTGCACTGCGATTGGACAGCGCTACAGCCAGGAAGAAGGAACGCCCAGGAAGAAACATTGCCCCCCCCCCGGATCCGCCAGTGCTTTTGAAATGTTGTCAATTCCAAATGAATATGTGATACATAAAGCTGTCATTTCCAGATCCAAGAGCCATTGCAATCTTTCTAATTGCAAAAGCTTGAGTTGGCTATATATAATCTGGATAGATTATGTGTGTGTGCTTTATAAAATACATCTTATACTGTAGAGGTTAGCGGGAGAGATTTATCAAAATTGGTGTAACGGAAAACTGGCTTAGTTTCCAATAGCAACCAATCAGATTCCACCTTTCATTTTTCATATTCCTTTGGAATATAAGAGATGGAATCTGATTGGTTGCTATGGGCAACTAAGCGAGTTTTCCTTTACACCAGTTTTGATAAATCTCCCCCAGTATGTTTGATTTCGTTTCAGTGTGAAGTCACAGAATCTGATCTCACGTGAACATGGCAGGAGGTTCATACTAACATTGTGTCTTATCTTTATATTCAGGTGGATCTCATAGTGTTTAAGGATCATGAAGAAGCTCTTCCTGGCTTTATTTACAGTGGTGTACCTGACCTCTGTACAATCTCAAATCAACCCATTATCTCTTGAAGAGCTTGGTTCAGATATTGGAATCCAGGTGTTTAACCAAGTGGTAAAGAACAAGCCTCATGATAACGTGGTCATTTCTCCTCATGGAGTCGCTACAGTGCTTGGCATGCTTCAGCTGGGTGCAGATGGCAAGACGAAAAAGCAGCTGATAACCGCCATGCGGTATAAAGTGAATGGTCTGTATTTATTTTGTCTGTTTCTCCTAAGTTGTGTTTGTGGATGAGTTAGATTGGAAATACTGTAAGACGTGTACATTATGAACTGAGAGTGAGGACCTGTGTTTATTGAGAAGATTCGGTATGGGGCAGTTTGGGGAAAATGTGTTATTGTGTGTTTACCGGGTAGGCGAGGTATTCTTTTTGAAGGTAAATCTTCAGTCTTTGAAGAACTTTTCATTAAATATCAGGAAAAGTATTCAATTTCCTAACAATTCTTTTTAAAGAGCACTATTTAAATGGTAACATAAATAGAGACACAAGTTCATATTAATTCACTATACCTAAACTATTGCTGAAACCACTCTGGTGCAACAGCACCTCTCAGAGCACTCTGCTCCTTTGGCTTTACTAGCATGTGGAATATGGATCCATGGAAAATAATCTGTACGTTGACTACTGGAAAAGCCAGGCAGAGCTGATCAAACCCAAAGTTGCAGAGCACTCTAAGGTTCTGTCCCCGTTAAAGTGTCCCTCCAATTCAGTTCTACTTCCTGATCAGGTTTCACAAGGTGCTAATTAATAGAACTTGCGGACAGCACTCTCAAGATATCTTGCTGGGCAACTGTACCACCCAGAACCCATCTTGTGCTCCTCTTTGCCCCTTGTCCATTTGGATGAGAGCACTGAAAGGATGTACCTTTCTGTCGAAGAAGCAACACAGGGGTCTTTGAGGTCTTTACAGTAAATGCTAAAACTACCTTTAGCAATATATTAGGGAAATCACTTTAAATAAGACATTGATTTAATTTCACTAGATTCTGCCATCAATGTCCAACCATTGTGACACCATTTGCAAGGATGAAGCGGGAATGGTTGGCCTGATATACTCAATGACCAACCATGAGGTTCTTGATTGTGTCTCCATTTATATAATAACACAGAGCAGTTCAGTCTTGGGGAATAGGAAACTCCCCACTAGTACTGTATAGGCTATATTATGACCATCTGTAATGTGTCCCAATGTGGCCTTTCCAAAAAATCCTTGAGCCAAATTCATGTTGTGCTTACTTTTTAGATTTTCATGTAACTTTTATATTTTTTCTTTTTACATTTACTGCTGGATATGTAATTTGATGTAAATATATTTTTTTTTTAGTTGTTGGGAAAATACTAAAACGGATCAACAAGGCAATAGTAGCTAAGAAGAATAAAGATATTGTGAGCACGGCCAATGCAGTGTTTGCCAACAGCGGATTCAAGATGGAGGAACCTTTTGTCTTTAAAAATAAAGAGGTCTTTCAAAGTCAAGTGAGAAATGTTGACTTCCAGGACAGGAACACAGCTGCCTCTGTGATCAACCAGTGGGTAAAGAATGAGACAAAGGGTAAGTAGTGCACAGATGTGCTTAACTTACTAATGTGAGTCTTGTACACAGAATATAGAAGAAGCTCAAATAAAAAGCAGTCTATCAATGGATCACATCGATTTACTAAAAATATATATTTGGATAATATGTTAAACTCTTAAAGTGTATGAGATGTACTCCAAAAATGTTATATCTACATGTAGACACAGGATAAAAAATTTTTTAATATTAAAATTCTTATTTAGCCCCATGAGACGGAGAGCTGGATTGGTTAAAAAGGATTCAAATTCTATCCTACATCAATAGGTCTATACATATGTTAACTATAACATTATGGATGTTTCACCTAGTGGCTTACATTTACACAAACTATACGTTTATGATGTTTGTGTGTGTTCGATACCTTATTTGGAATAAAGATTTTCTATATATACATTTTGTCTTATGCACATGATCAAATGTTGCAAAATACGGATACCGGTCGTCTTTCATCCCCATTTTTTGCGAATGCATTGTCTTCAATGGGTCTGTGTTCTGCATTTTGTGGCCATGTATAGGACATGTTCTATCTTTTTGCTGAATGGACATATGGGTGAGGAAGGCACGCATATCATCCGTGTGCTTTTCTGCATCCCTATGTCCATTCCACAAAAAGATAGCATTTATGTGCAAAATGCAGTCCACGGACCCACTGAATTCAATGGGTTCACAAAAAAAAGGGGATGGCACATGGACTGCATCCATGTTTTGCAGATCTGCGATATGCAGACATGGTCGTGTGCATGGGGCCTTTTTCTATCCATTATCCGTTTTTAGAGATCTGGTCTATAGGTCAGTATAAAATCAGGAACATGTTACACGTAAACCATAATCAGGCAATTGACTCTGTGGAGAATACGAGGTGTACTGACCATCTTCTCTTCCAATGTCTTACAGGTATGATCGACAACTTACTATCTCCGGAGTTGTTAGACAGTTCGATGACCAGATTAGTTGTAATCAATGCCCTTTATTTCAAGGGTCTTTGGAAATCTCGTTTCCAACCAGAGAACACAAAAAAACGGACCTTCCATGGTCCTGATGGAAAAGCTTATCAAGTACCAATGCTGGCCCAACTTTCTTTGTTCCGAAGTGGTAAGTAGTAATGAAATTACTTGTTTTGTTCCAATAACCTGTACTTTTAAAATGTTTCACTGTTGCCACAACGTTGGCAGATAACAGAGGTTAGTTTCCCGGTGAGATCTTCTACTCTTATCTGAGGAGTGGCTGATGTAGGGTGCTTAGAACTGGGGAATGGCTCCTATGGCAGAAAGAGCAGTGCAGGAGTTGGGTTGGCCATTACAGAGGTCTACGGAGCTGTGTGAGGACTCATTTCTGCAGGGTGATCTGTAGTTCTTATTAATACCACTGGGATATGTATTTTTTAATCACTTTTTATTCAACTTATTCGGCAGGCAAAGTGACCCAAAAAAAGTTGATTTAGTCGCTCAGATTTTTTTCTCCAGTGAAAGCATTCAGCGTACAGGATAAACACTTTATATTTTAATAGTTTGGATTTTATTGGGGTTAGTTATCAAACTGGTGTAAAGTAGAACTAGCTTACTTGCCCATGGCAACCAATCAGATTCCACCTTCCATTTTCCAAAGGAGCATTCAGTAATGAAAGGTAGAATCTGATTGGCTGCTATGGGCAACTAAACCAGTTCTACTTTACACCAGTTTGATAAAGGACCCTATAGGTTATTTAAAAAACAAAAATTTACATGCAAAATGGGATTTAATTTTTTTCTTTTAATTCCCTTTTGTTTTTTTAATACCCTAACTTCTGAGTGGTTGTCATCTTTCAAGGGAACCGATCACAGACATCATGTTATAAAGCCGGAGGGGCTGAGCAGATTGATATATAGTTTTGTGGGAAAAATTCAGTACAGTTTGTCATTCATTTAAATTACTGTTCATTCTGGGCTTTGAAGTCTAAGAGGCGGTCCTATCAGTGATTGACAGCTATCTCTGTATACACAGCCATAGAGGGCAGGCTGTCAATCACTGATAGGACCGACTCCTTGATTTCAAAGCCCAGAATGAGCATGGAATCTAAATGAATGAAATACGAGTTATAACATCCTGCTCACACTTCAGAGACCATGTTCAACGTGACAGGTTCCCGTTAAAGACTCAATTTCTGCCATGGTCGGAGAATGTTGGGAAGGGTTAAAGGCAGTCTGTCACCAGGAATTTCAATGTTAAAACAAGAAAAATGTCTTGTGAGGTCATCTCACCTGAATGTATTGATATCTTTCACTTCACGTTCACTCTGTGCACTCTTCCTCTCCTTGGTTGATATGACCAGGTTCCTGCATAGTCATCTTGACTGGTCCTGTCAATCAGGTGTGTGTGTGTGGGGGAAGGGGGTCTGGAGAGAAAAGTAGTGAGTCGCTTGAACACACTCTCAGTACACTTAAAGGGGTTCTGCAGTTTTTTTTAAACTGATGATCTATCTCTGGATAGATCATCAGCAGCTGATCGGTGGGGGTCCGACACCCAGGATCCCTGCCGATCAGCTATTTGAAAAGGCATCGGCCCTGGAAGTAGTGCCGCGGGCCTTCTCGCTGTTTACCGCAGGCCCAGTGACGTCACGACTAGTATCAATGGCCTGGGCGGGGCTAAGCTCTGTTCACTTGAATGGAGCTTAGCCGTGACATCACTGGGCCTGCGGTAAACAGCGAGAAGGCCGCGGCACTACTGCCAGTACCGCTGCCTTTTCAAACAGCTGATCGGCAGTGGTCCCAGGTGTCAGACTCCCGCCGATCAGATGCTGATGATCTATCCAGAGGATAGATCATCATAAAAAAAAACCCTGCAGAACCCCTTTAACTATACATGTGCATATGGATTAAATGGGTTGTCCCCTTTCAAGAAGACCATGGACAAGTCAGGGATTGACCTGTAATCAAGATAAATGATTACATACTTGATAGATCCCTTGCGGTGGCTCCGGTTCTTCTAGTAGGGATCTGTTTTCCCTGCTGCTGCGGTGGCATCACGATAACAACATATGACCTCTGCAGGCAACCCCTGATTCCTTAAGTACTCTGTTGAGTCCACCAATCTTGTGAATAGTTCTCAGCACACAAAGGAAGTGTTATCAGTGACTGGCGGCTTTCTCTATATGAACACTTAAGGGCTCATGCACACGAACGTATTTTCTTTCCGTATCTGTTTTTTTTTTTTTTGCGGTACCGTATGCAAGAACCATTGATTTTAATGGGTCGGCAAAAAAAAAAAACGGAAGTTACTCTGTGTGCATTCCGTTTCTGTATGTCCGTTCCGCAAATAAATAGAACATGTCCTATTATTGTCCTCATTACGGACAAGGATAGGACTGTTCTGTTTGGGGCCAGCTGTTCCGTTCCACAAAAATACGGAATGCACATGGACTTTTTTTTTTTGTGGATCTGTATTTTTTGTGGATCCGTTTTTTTGCGGACTGCAAAATACATACGGTGTGTGCATGAGCCCTAAGGCTGTATTCTTCCGGAAATCGCCAGCTGGTCAGCGGAGTAGACAGCTACTATTACATGCAGTGATCTCCTCCACAGTAAAGGGGTTGTCCAGTTTTCTCATATTGGAGAAGACATCAATATCCGATTGGCAAGGTTCTGACTCCCGGCAGATCAGACTGCAGTGCATTTTCTTCACTGTTTGCCTCTTTGCTCCACCGCTGCAATGTCGATGGAGAGCAGGTAAACGGTGAAGAGAAATGCAATGCTCATTGGAGCGCTGGTCCCCTCTAATAGCTGATCTGCTGAAAATCAGAACCTCACCAATCTGATATTGATGACCTATCCTAAGGATAGGTCATCAATATAGGAAATCAGACAATACCGTTAAGTTAGAAAAAGCAGAGATATAAATGTATAAGTTTTCTGAATCTTTCCCCGTAAAAATATATTAATCTGCTCAGCTCCTCCTGCTCTATACCATGCTAGGTAACTGCATATTGCATAGCATTTTGTACAGCTACCCAGTGACGTGTTGTGCAACATTTCATGTAATGTGTTTCAATGGGTGTTCGCAATGTGAAATGCGATATACTGCGTAGAGATGGTTGCATAAAATCCTTTTTTTTTTTTGCGACTGTCACGTCGCAGTTGCAGCATGTTGCATTGTGACACCATGGGAATACATTATATGACATTAATGTCATTATGTGACATTAATTTCGCCTTGTAGCTGTACCCTAAAAGTGCTTTTTTCCCAAAAATGAATCACTAAATGAAAGGTATCGTTACATTAAGCTGAGCTAGCCCTACAGCATGAGTAAAGCTTGAGGGCACTTTGAGTATTTGGTAGTTACACTTATTTATTTTATATATTTTTCTATTAAAATCCAGGATCTGCAAGTACTCCCAGTGGCCTGTGGTACAAGGTGATCGAGCTGCCTTACCATGGAGGGAGTGTGAGCATGTTGGTAGCGCTTCCTACAGATGAAAGTACACCACTGTCTGCTATCATACCACACATTAGCACAAAAACCCTGCAAAGCTGGATGACCATGACCCCTAAGAGAGTACAACTGCTTTTGCCTAAGTAAGCTATTTTCAATTTTTTTCACACGGTAATTGGTACCTTGTGCACATATGTAATCCTAAAATAGTCTTGCTATGGTACGTGGTAAGGATAAGCGAATTGACTTCGGATGCTTCATCTGAAGTCGATTTGCATAAAACTTTGAATACTGTACGGAGCGAATGCTCCGTACAGTATTAGAATGTATTGGCTCAGATGAGCCGAAGTTATTACTTCGCAAAGTCTTGCGAGACTTTAGATAATAATTTCATAATGAATTTCTACTGTAAAAAAACCTTGGTACCAAACTCTGGTTTGGTTCCAAGGTACCACCTGGAGCTGAACCCCAGTTCGGTACAAAGGTTTTTAAGTAGAAATTAATTTGAAAAGTTATTACCCGAAGACTCGCAAGACTTTGCGAAGTAATACTTCGGCTCATCTGAGCCAATACATTCTAATTCAAACAAAGTTTTATGCGAATCGACATCGGATGAAGCACCCGAAGTCGATTCACTTATCCCTAGTACGTATCTTTCACTTTCCATGTTCTTCTAGTTGGGTTAAAAATACCCACTCCATCTTTGAAACCCTCTTGGTTAATAGTAAATATCTTGGTCGCTTTGCAGCAGATTTAGGAGCGATTAATGACAGTGCAGCTTTCATTTGTCAAAAGCAGAATCTGAAATGCAAGCTATGCTGTGATTGGTTGCTATGAGCGACAAAAGGTTTTTCCTTTAGAAACTTTCATAATTCTGCCCAATATTGAGAGTTTTCTGTGCGCCTGTGGCAATGTCAGACTGGTCCACCAGAGTACCAGAGGATTCTCCTCTGGGCCAAGGCTCTTAGGCTGGGTTCACACTTGAGCGTTTTACAGCGCGTTCAAACGCGCTGTAAACGCTCAACACATGAAACCAATGCTTCCTATGGCCCTGGTTCTCACTTGAGCGTTTTACAGCGCTGAAAACGCGCTGTAAAACGACCTACGCTCAAACAAGTACTTGAGCTTCTTTGGGGCGTTTTGACGCGCGTTTGTGGCCATAGGACATTGCAGTCAATCACACAAACGCGCGTCAAACGCGCGTTTACTATTGCAAAAAACGCTCGTCAAAAACGCGCGTCAAAAACGCGCGTTAAACGCGCATATCAAAGACGCTCAGGTCTGAACCCAGCCTTATACCACAACAGGCCACAAAGGCCCAGGAGAAAAAAACATTTGGAACTGCCCTTGCAGACAATAACTTGCCACTAGGGTCTATTTGTTTGACTCAAAACATATTAGACTTTATTGATGATATGAGGGTTGGGCCACAAGAATAATTCCCTCTGGTGGGCCTAGGGAACCCCAGTTTATCCCTGGCTTCTGGTAGCTCAGAATAAGGCCTCCTGCACATGAACGTGTGCGCCCCGTTGCTGTATTGCGGACCGCATTTGCAGATCCGCAATACACGGGTGCCGTTCCGTGGGCATTCCGCATCACGGATGCGGACCCATTCACTTCAATGGGTCCGCAAATCTGGAGATGCAGAATAGTGCGGGACGGAAGCACGGAACGGAACCTTACGGAAGTACTATGGAGTGCTTCCGTGGGGTTTCGTCTCGTACATGTCCTATCTTTTTGCGGAATGGCCGGATCGCGGGCCCATTAAAGCGAATGGGTCCGCAATCCGCTGCGGCTGCCCCACGGACGGTGTGCAATCTGCGGGCTGCAGCACGACCACGGGGCGCACACGTTCGTGTGCAGGAGGCCTAAGGTTGTGGAAAACTACTATTAATGAATAGTATGTTTGGTTTCCTTTTGCCTGTCAAGCCTGTACTCCTGTACGTAACTCTCACTTCTATGACCAAAATGCTGCAGATTATTATAATTACTTTTTGAAAATCCGTATTTTTTTCTAGGTTCACAGTGGAGGCAGATGCTGATCTAAAGCACCCTCTTAGAAACCTTGGTATCACTGATATGTTTGACTGCTATAAAGCTAATTTTACCAAGATTACAAGTAAGTTGGAAAAGCATGAACTACAGAGAGAGTTCCCTTTCTAAACCTACATTACTTCCAAAACCTCGGCATAGACCTTGAGATAAAAGGGTATTCCGGCTATAGATTAGTGTGGGTCCCAGAGGTAGGACTCTCACCGATCTAATGGTTATTCCCTGTCCTATGGATAGAGATAATATGAGATAACCACCTCACCCCTTTAAAGGGAATATGTCACCAGAAAATGACCTATTGTTTAAGGCCTCATGCACACGTTGTTTTATTCCGTGTCCGTTGTTTCATTTTTTGTGATTTTCTGCGGACCCATTGACTTTCAATGGGTCCGTTGAAAACTCGGCAAATGCACCGTTTGTCATCCGCGTCCGTGATCCGTGGTTCCAGTCCGTCAAAAAATATAACCTGTCCTATTTTTTTCACGGAAAACGGTTCGCGGACCCATTCAAGTCAACAATACAAGCGCAGCAGGCTGGCGCTGTATTGTTTCTGTAGCTCCCATGCACTGCAATGGGAGGCACTGAAACTGGGCTTAGTCTCATCTTGCCTTAGTCCCTTTAGGACTTCCTGTCTTTTGAGAGCAGCCACTTCTATAAGAGATTTTTCTAGGCATGCTCTGACCTGTGCAGTGGTCAGAAAGGAACAGATAAGCTGAGAAATCACCTATTATGAATGGTGCATCCTGTTGTTTTTACACTAAGCCTCTCCTCTAACTCCACCCAATGCATAACTATACTCACCCAGTAGGTTATGTGTTTATTGTGTGGCCCTTGGACAACATAGGTGTTACATAGGAAACAGCGCAAGTAAGCGATCTGGGGCTAGTTTCTGCTTCACATAATACTGCACACTGTGCTATCCTATACACTAAATATTGCCAGGACCCAAATATTTCCATCATCAGTGGCAGCAAATAGAACACTAGCCAGACCTGCTCATCTGTTCCTTCACCCACACAGCACTGTGTATAAAATCATAGCGGGGATCTCATAGTTTCAATCTCATGAGTGGGGCTGAATTATTAGAATTTTTAATTTTGATTAATAAAGATTTTTTTCATGTTTAATTTCAGTTAGGGATTCCAAACAAGGGCTTATGAACACATACATATTATTTTTCCCTGTCTGTGCTGTTTTTTTTTCTCTTTGCGGCCCGTATGCGGAACCATTCACTTAAATGGGTTGTCCGGGTTCAGAGCTGAACCCGGACATACCTCCATTTTCACCCAGGCAGCCCCCCTGATGCTAGCATTGGAGCATCTCATGCTCCGATGCGCTCCCTTGCCCTGCACTAAATCGCGCAGGGCAAGGTCTCTTTTGTTTTCAATAACACACTGCCGGGCGGAGGCTTCCGCCCGGCAGTGTGTTCGGTGACATCACCGGTTGTGCACATTACTATACAGAGTGTATAGCAGGGGGCACCATTGAAAGCATCAATCTGATTGGTTGCTATTGGCAACTAAGACAGTTCTACTTTGTACCAGTGATAAATCTCCTCCACCTGCAGTGCATTGCAAGAATACACCCTGCCATAAGCAGTCGCCTCGTTTTGACGGCTTCCACAAGGCGATGAATCAGTTTCTACATGTCCACTTCATTTTATTTATTTTTTTATAAATATAAAACAAGTAACATGTGGTGTGCCAGAGGGAAGAAAATAATATAATAGGACAAGCAAATAAATTGACTATAAATGTTTTATTTACTGCTGTCAAATATAATAAAACAGTTTATAACATAATAAATCTGACACTATGGTACACAACTGCAGCAGCAGTACAATAGAATACCACATATTGATTTAAAAAAAAAAAAGATAATTATAAAGTTGCGTAAAGTCGCCTTCAGAGGTCAAAACTTTCATATGGTCTGCAGAGAATTTCATTTCATGTATTTGTACGCTGATGCCATCTGATGTCAAAGACTGGAATAATTCAAAGGCAAGAAGTCTAAAAGAGTGGTCAAATGAACCCTCTATAAACTTCAGATTGGCTAAAAGGGCTCAGGCTTCCCAATTTACTCAAGTTAAAGCCATGTTTGTTCCAGCAGCAGATCTTCTATTGCCATCTGGTGGACAGATGAAGAAATTGTTTAACCCCTGATTTCATAGCTGTATTTCTACATTGCTCGCTTACATCGCTTTACAAAAGGAAGCGAGCAAAACATTCCAGCTTGAATCTGCTAAGCACATCATGTTGTGTCCTGTTTCCAAATATGAAATACACAAGACATTGCACTGCGTACTATAAGTAATATCGCTGGTAATTTGTTGCAGTTGTGATTTAGCTTAATTCACTCTCCACCTTTACATTAATAGTTCAGAGCAAGTTTATGTTTCCCATATGCTGCAGAAAGCTAAAATTGAAGTGAAAGAAGTGGTACCAAGGCCTCAGCAGCCACCGGTAAGAACCGCAGTGAGAAAAGCTCCCTTCATTTTATTACCCTATCAGATTGAATTAAGATTTCATCATGTCATAATCCAGACTCCTGAAGAGTATAATCAGTCGGGTACTATGCCTGATCATAAGATTAGTCACGTCAAACAATCTTCACTAGTGTTAGAGCTCAGGCAGGAGTCCTTATGGTTCTGTACAGCACTGTGGTGCTACCTCTGCAGGGCACCAACCTAGAACTACAGCTATATTGTCCTGGGGAGGTGGTGGTGGGAGGGGGGGGGGGGGGGGGGGGGGGCAGGGTGTTCACTGTTTTTGTAAAACTTTGTAAATGTAAAAAAATATATTAAAGCCATACTAAGTGCTGCACCCCATTGGTCTCCTCCAAGAGCCATTTACCAGATCTATATTTGTCATAGCCGTACATACCGTATGGCTTTTCAACTAGAGCAGGGTTCCTCAACTCCAGTCCTCAGGCCCCCCTGTTGGTCATGTTTTCAGGATTTCCTTAGTATTGAGCAGGTGATGTAATTAGTGTCCGTGCATCAGGACTTACCACAGGTATTCATTCTGTGGGATATTCTCAAATCCTGACGGTAGGTAGGTCCCGAGGACCGAAGTTGAGAAACCCTGAACTACAGGCTCATTCCTCTGCCAAGCGTTTGCAGCGTTCTAGTGATCAGTGGGGGACAACCACTGTTTAAAACTTCTGATAAGTCTCTGACATATCAGAAGATATTTGACATGAAAGGGAAAAATCAATGTTTAATGGGGTTGTGCAAGAATAAGAGCTCCAGCTTGGCTGGACCTGTAAAGGGAAGCTTACCTACATACTACCTGGCGCTGGCTCCCCCGCTCCTTCTACTTCTGGTCTGCTGCAGCCAATCATTGGCCATGGCAGAGACCGGAACTCCTTGTGTCATGTGACCATTTGTCATGATGTAAGGGGAGCCGGTCAGTGGTTGACTGCAGCCATGTCAAACCAGAGCCCAGAGGAGCATTGCAGTCCTGGAGGAGAAGAAGCAGGGAGCCAGAGCCAGAGGGATTTCCCTGTTCCCCTGTGGGCCAGTCCGAGCCTGCACGTCATACAGGGGCGTACAAATAAATCATTGGGCCCCATAGCGAGAATTTGAATTGGGCCCCCATGCCCTGTTCTTAGCCCCTCTCACTACACACACGACTCACCTACTTGCGCTGGAACCCAACAGATTCCATTATAATGAATGCAATAAAGTGGGTGCCGACATTGTTTGGCATATGGCGGACACAGCGATTCAGTATTCTGCTCCTTTGCTAGAATACCAGAATCTGATCACAAAAGTTCACATAGTCTTACCCAATTAACTGTGCCGGCTGATTATTATATAGTGTGCCACTGCCATACCTCCCATGAACTGTTCCTGCTGTGCGGCTTTTTATATAGTGGCGCACTATATAATAGGAAGCACAGCAGACACAGCTCATGGGGGGGGGGGGGCGGCTATGGTGGCGCACTATATAATAGGAAGCACACCAGACACAGCTCATGGGGGGGGGGGGCGGCTATGGTGGCGCACTATATAATAGGAAGCACACCAGACACAGTTCATGAGGGAGGGAAGGCGGCTATGGTGTCGCACTATATAATAGGCAGCACAGCGGCAAGCACAGTTCAAAATGGTGGGGGCTATGGTGCACACATAAGCAGACAGCAAGCACAGTTCATAAGGGGGAGCTATGGTGCCACCATGGCCCCCCTTTATGAACTGTGCCAATGCCACCTTAGCCCCTCCTTATGGACTGTGCCTGCTGTCTGCTCTGCTGCTTATGTATGCAACCCTAGCCCCGACCCCTATAAATGCACTTTGCCTGCTATTGGTGCTTATAGTGAATACTGCCCCCTAACTCTGAACTTTGGCATTTCAGTGCACACTGCTGCTAACCTACTGTGCACTTGCTGTTGCTGTCACTGTGTGGCAGAGCGGCAGGCAGAGTAGATCTTCAAACAAACTGAATCCTGGAGGAGACGATAAGTCACTCTCTCTGCAGGATGGTAATGCTGGTTCCTGGTCACGGCAGTCAGGTCACAGCAAGGCCAGCAGCAACAGTAGTCCCGCAGCACGGCCGGCTCAAGTTCCCCTGCTGGGTGCACCGCTAGGCCAGCCAATCAGCAGCATGCTCTGCTACTGCTAGCACAGCACTGCTAAATGCTGATTAGCAAATCAACCAGCGCCCAGCAGACAGAAGCGCTTTAGGCTGCAAGCAGGGACTGTGACTGCCAGCTGAACATGGACTGTGTAAGGGGCCCATCCGAACACAGGGGAAGCAGGGACCAAGAAGACATGCCCCGAACCATAGACAGGAACTCTGAGCAACCATTTTTATTTAGTTAAATTATGGGTTCGGGTCCATTCACAGCTGGGCCCCCTTCCCCCACTGGCCCCATAGCAGCTGCGTGGTCTGGCGTACGCCACTGACGTCATCCATATTTTGCAGATACATGTTTTTTGGACTGCAAAATACATATGGTTGTGTGCATAAGGCCTAAATGGAATCTGTTTATTTGTGCCCAATTAGCAGAAGTTGCTGTAAATATTGGTTTGTTTAATTTTCAGCTGCAATTTTGATAGCAAGATCATCTCCTCCCTGGTTTATGGTGGACAGACCATTCTTGTTTTTCATCAGGCATAACCCGACAGGTGAGTTTTATTCATACATATTATATTAGATATTTTGTTAGTCATGGATAGGCTCTGTTCACATCTGTAGGGAGGTTCCTTTAGAAAAGTCAGTCGCAGCTTCTTTTGTTTTTGAAAAATAGAATAGTGCTGCCTACAGAGAACTACAGTTGCAAGAAAAAGTGTGTGAACCCTTTGGAATGATATGGATTTCTGCACAAATTGGTCATAAAATGTGATCTGATCTTCATCTAAGTCACAACAATAGACAATCACAGTCTGCTTAAACTAATAACACTCAAAGAATTAAATGTTACCATGTTTTTATTGAACACACCATGTAAACATTCACAATGCAGGTGGAAAAAGTATGTGAACCCCTAGACTAATGACCTCTCCAATAGCTAATTGGAGTGAGGTGTCAGCCAACTGGAGTCCAATCAATGAGATGAGATTGGAGGTGTTGGTTACAGCTGCCCTGACCTATAAAAAACACACACCAGTTCTGGGTTTGCTTTTCACAAGAAGCATTTCCGAGATGTGAATAATGCCTTGCAAAAGAGCTCTCAGAAGACCTACAATTAAGAATTGTTGACTTGCATAAAGCTGGAAAGGGTTATAAAAGTATAACCAAAAGCCTTGCTGTTTATCAGTCCACGGTAAGACAAATTGTCTATAAATGGAGAAAGTTCAGCACTGCTGCTACTCTCCCTAGGAGTGGCCGTCCTGTAAAGATAACTGCAAGAGCACAGCGCAGACTGCTCAATGAGATAAAAAAGAATCCTAGAGTGTCAGCTAAAGACTTACAAAAGTCTCTGGCATATGCTAACATCCCTGTTAGCGAATCTACGATAAGTAAAACACTAAACAAGAATGGATTTCATGGGAGGATACCACAGAGGAAGCCACTGCTGTCCAAAAAATACATTGCTGCACGTTCACAGTTTGCACAAGAGCACCTGGATGTTCCACAGCAGTACTGGCAAAATATTCTGTGGACAGATGAAACCAAAGTTGAGTTGTTTGGAAGAAACACACAACACTATGTGTGGAGAAAAAGAGGCACAGCACACCAACATCAAAACCTCATCCCAACTGTGAAGTATGGTGGTGGGGGCATCATGGTTTGGGGCTGCTTTGCTGTATCAGGGCCTGGACAGATTGCTATCATAGAAGGAAAAATGAATTCCCAAGTTTATCATGACATTTTGCAGGAGAACTTAAGGCCATCTGTCCACCAGCTGAAGCTCAACAGAAGATGGGTGTTGCAACAGGACAACGACCCAAAGCATAGAAGTAAATCAACAACAGAATGGCTTAAACAGAAGAAAATACGCCTTCTGGAGTGGCCCAGTCAGAGTCCTGACCACAACCTGATTGAGATGCTGTGGCATGACCTCAAGAAAGCGATTCACACCAGACATCTCAAGTATATTGCTGAACTGAAACAGTTCTGTAAAGAGGAATGGCCAAGAATTACTCCTGACCGTTGTGTACGTCTGATCTGCAACTACAGGAAACGTTTGGTTGAAATTATTGCTGCCGAAGGAGGTTCAACCAGTTATTAAATCCAAGGGTTCACATACTTTTTCCACCTGCACTGTGAATGTTTACATGGTGTGTTCAATAAAAACATGGTAACATTTAATTCTTTGTGTGTTATTAGTTTAAGCAGACTGTGATTGTCTATTGTTGTGACTTAGCTGAAGATCAGATCACATTTTATGACCAATTTGTGCAGAAATTCATATAATTCCAAAGGGTTCACATACTTTTTCTTGCAACTGTTTGTTTCCTGTCAAAACTGGGCTGTGGAACCTGATGCACTCCTCCATTTTATAAGTCAATGGGGTCCATAGGCTGGTATAAAGGATCCTGCGTTAAGCTTGGTTTCCTTTTATGATGGAGACGAAGACAAAAGATGCATGAGGCTGGGTCCACATCACTGTTTTGTTTTCCGTTCTTCTGATTCGTCAGACCAGAAAAAACAAAAAACAAAAGCGGATCCTGAATTTTTAGCATCCCTTGTGACAGGGGTCGTTGCTAGGGTCTCAAAAGATCCAGGACCCAAGCCCCAGTGCATATGGCCCAATTTACTAAGTTGACCTAAAGGCCCCCTCCCTGCCCACTCTAGCACTATATAAGTGCATAAAATAAATAAATAAAGACATTTTACTGTACTTGCTATACAGCAGCACCTACCTCTCACAACCAGGGCCTCCCAGGTGATGTCTCTTCTGATGTAGATCTTCTTCTTTGTGATCATCTTCTCCATTTGGTCCAGACAACTTCTTTCAGCCACACCTCTTCTCTGCAGAGTTTGACACACAGAAATCTTAGCTTCTTCACTTTTCTATCATCATTCAACCTAGAGTCCCAACAGTGTTTTCCTGCTGCTCACTGTGCTCCCCAATACCCCCAAATACTATCCTGAAGAAAAATGAGTGCCATACAGATAGTCCTCCCCCCCATTGGAATAGTGCTCCTCAAAATCCCACCAATAGTAATTCCCTTCTAGAATGCCCTCATTAGTAATACTGCCCCCTACAGTGCCCCCAACCGTGATAATGCTCCCCAAGAGTGCCTCCATTACTAGAAGAACTGTCCAGTATTATTAATGCCCAGTAGAAATAAGTAGAAATAAGACCCCCCATAGTGCTCTTAGTAACAAGAAGGTGGATCTATTTGTCCCTTCTATGGAGCCCACAGCATTAATAAGAACACCTAATTTCCCTTGGATTTAAAAAGCCCCTACAGTGCCCCCAGTATTTATATTGCCCCCTAGTGTTATAAATACTGGGGGCATTTCAGGGGCCATTATAATAGTAGGGGGCGATATAAATACTGGGGGCACTTCAGGGGCCATTATATCACCCCCTACTGTTATAAAGCTCTCTCCACAGTGCCCCCAGTATTTATATCACCCCCTACTGTTATAATGCTCACCCTGGAGTGCCCCCAGTATTTATATCAGCCCCTACTGTTATAATGCCCCTACAGTGCCCTCAGTATATGTTATAATGATCACCCCTTGCAGTGCCCCCTGTAGTTATATTCCTCCCTTTAGTGTCCTCAGAAATTATAATTCCTCAGTCCCTCCACTATACAGTCCCATGTAAATAACACTATTTCCCTCCGCCGTAGAGTCCCATGTAAATAACATCACACCATCTCTCCAGCCCACTCCAAAATACAGTCCCATGTACATAACATCACTTCCCTTCCTTCAGCCCCTCCTATATACAGGCCCATGTAAATAACATCACCCCCTCCCCAGCCGCCTTCAACATACAGTCCCATTTTTATAACATCACCCCCTCCCCAGCCACCTCCAATATGCAATCCCATGTAAATACCATCACTCCCTCCTCCAGCCACCTTCAACATACAGTCCCATGTAAATAGCATCACCCATCCTCAGCCACCTCCAACATGCAGTCCCATGTAAATAACATCATCCCCCTCAACATTCAGTCCCATGTAAATAACATCACACCCTTCCACAGCCACCTTCAACATACGGTCCCATGTAAATAACATAACCCCCTCTACATTCAGCCACATGTAAATAACATAACTCCCTTCAGCCCTAACATACAGTCCCAGTTAAATAACCACAACTTAAAGCATTACTCTGGCTCTCACACTGAGAATCTATCACTTCACTTACCTCTCCTGATGTAGCAGACCTCACCACAGCTTCTTCTCCAGGACTTCACCTCTTGACTGCTGAGCGCCGACCTCTCCTGCACTGGTCACATGATGGTGACATCATTGCAGGTCCTCAACCACTTCCTTAGGCACTGAGCACATTTACTGTGATATCATCACAGGTCCTTCAGTTCTTCCTGTGCATTAAATTGTATTGCTGTTCTGAGGAGGGCAATACAGTTGTATCTATCCGGCAGGCAGTACACTCGGGGCCTGGGACAAAACATCCGGGGCCAAGGCCCTGAATGTTTTAACCTAGCAACGCCTTGTGATCATTTTGCACCTGTGTTTGTCAGTTCCGTCAGAGATCTGTTATTTTATACGCGAGAAAAAGTTCTGCATGCATCGGGCAGTATAAAAAGCCCTTCAAAAGGGATTAATTTGTTACATCATTGAGCAGCGCTCATTATGGCCAGGCATCGGTCTATGTACAAAGACCCTTAGCCATAAATGAATGGGTCCTGATGCTCATGTTAAGAGGGTGGCAAAGGGAGTGTATCTGTCAAAAAGATGTATAAACATCCTAATGTGTGCATGTGTGACTATAATGTCTTCTGTTTTATTCCAGGTGCCATTCTCTTCACAGGACAAATAAACAACCCCCAAGGGTGAACAACTCGCATCATACATTCTGAACCTGGTGTTTTTTTGTACATTACTCTAGTTTTATTTTGTGAATGATCATTTTAAATGGGAAGGCTTCACTGTGCTTTGAATGATATTTTATTGACCTTTGTATGTATTTTGATACAGTAGCTCACATTGCTGTGTTTGTTTTTGCTCTTTTTTTTAACTACTGAATATGTTTTTCTTTAAGATATGTAGGTTGTTTTTGTAGATCTTTTACTGTACATGGTTTTTGGTATCTCAGAGGTCAGTTGCATTGGAAGAGGTCAGTTGCGTGGAACGTACACTGGTGTCTATTGTATTTAATTGTACAGTATTTGTGGTTGGGGTGCTGTTCAGTACCCCAGCCTTCCTTGGCAGTACTTTGGCATACATTCTACATATCAGATTTTTTATTTTATTTAGGGAGGCAGTTCTATATATTTTGTGAAAACTGGAGAATTGAGTGTATTTTTGTTTTATATATATATTTCCTGTAACAAATGATGCATGTGTTCTTTCAAATAAAACTCTCCAGACTGCATCTCATGTTTTGAGGTGCTTTAAAAGTATGTCTAAAGTTATGTTTTTTATTACTTCATTGTAAACTTCTGATAAAAAGACACTATTTATTAGACTTTATAAATGTTGGGGTTCAACTTAGGCTACTTTCACACTAGCGTTCGGGTGTCCGCTCGTGCGCACCGTTTGAAGGGGCTCACGAGCGGCCCCGAACGCATCCGTCTGGCCCCAATGCATTCTCAGTGGAGGCGGATCCACTGAGAATGCATCCGCCTGCCAGCGTTCAGCCTCCGCTCCGCTCAGTGAGCGGACACCTGAACGCTGCTTGCAGCGTTCGGGTGTCCGTCTGGCCGTGCGGAGGCAAGCGGATCCGTCCACACTTACAATGTAAGTCAATGGGGGCGGATCCGCTTGAAGATGACACCATATGGCTCAATCTTCAAGCGGATCCGTTCCCCATTGACTTACAATGTAAAGTCTGAACGGATCCGCTCAGACAACTTTCACACTTAGAAAATTTTCTAAGTTTTAATGCAGACGGATCCGTTCTGAACGGATGCGAACGTCTGCATTATCGGAGCGGATCTGTCTGATGAAACATCAGACGGATCCGCTCCGAACGCAAGTGTGAAAGTAGCCTTATCTATCAGAATGGCAGGCCTGTGGCTTCAAACATCTTTTTTTATCCTGTTATACAGATGTATTAGGTATTTTCTATGCCAGAGGCAAATTTAAAGAAGGCATAATTACCAATCCATACTAACTCTAAAAACATGGCTCATGAGAGTTTAACCTATCAGGGTTCTAGGTGGTAACCGCAGTATCTTTTCAGGTCAGTAGGATCGTCATCCCACAGCACATATTGCCACTACGGATCTCCTGGCACTTTGTTTCTGGCAGGTAAAGGAAAAAAAAAAAATGGGGGGGGGGGGGGGGAGGGATAGTAGAGGTCATGCAATATGTTGAGTTTCCTTTCTCCCCTTTTCCCCTTTAACTCGCAGCAGTAGGGCATATCCGCATTGGTTCAGGTAGGTGACACGGAGTCCGTCTTGGGGGCAGGGGTTTTTGTATCACGGTCTAGTAGCACGGGGGTGTGGCACAACCCTATGCAGGGTATTCTACTCCTGAAAAAAAAACAAAAAAACAAAAACAAAGGGGAAGACATATATTTCTTTTCACCTTTGTCATGACCGTAGGGCACTGAGGTTGTCACGGCAGCCCTTGTGTCGTGTGTTGCGGGTACTGACGTTCGTGGTCTGTCACCAGTACAGATGCTCGTGGCTTGTTACCAATAGGCAGGCGCGGTCTGTCACTGGTGCAGGCACGGGGTCTGTCATGTCTACAGACGATCAAGGCCTGTGCCGATTTCAGGCGCCTATAGTCACAGACGCTCAAACCTGTCACGACTACAGACGCTCAATAGTCTGTCACGGCTACAGACGCTCAATAGTCTGTCACGACTACAGACGCTCAATAGTCTGTCACGACTACAGACGCTCAATAGTCTGTCACGACTACAGACGCTCAATAGTCTGTCACGACTACAGACGCTCAATAGTCTGTCACGACTACAGACGCTCAATAGTCTGTCACGACTACAGACGCTCAATAGTCTGTCACGACTACAGACGCTCAATAGTCTGTCACGACTACAGACGCTCAATAGTCTGTCACGACTACAGACGCTCAATAGTCTGTCACGACTACAGACGCTCAATAGTCTGTCACGACTACAGACGCTCAATAGTCTGTCACGACTACAGACGCTCAATAGTCTGTCACGACTACAGACGCTCAATAGTCTGTCACGACTACAGACGCTCAATAGTCTGTCACGACTACAGACGCTCAATAGTCTGTCACGACTACAGACGCTCAATAGTCTGTCACGACTACAGACTCGTCATAAATCCTGTCACGGCTACAGGTCACCAGGTAGTTATATATCTTGGAGTGAACCGTGGGTATGTCAACAGGTTCAGGAGTACGATGCCCGCTTCACTGGGCAGCACTGCATCATGTTAGCAGGCTCAGATATCACGGGTCCGGTGACACTGGTTGTGGGAGCACGAGAGTCGGTACCCATAGGTAACCACAGTTTCTTTTAGCTAGGATGTCTCAGCAATCTCATGTGGAAGAGAGTGTCACATCTCACAGTAATAAAGATACCCAATCCGAAAGAGAGGCAGTTCCAGCTCTCAGATCCTGGACTGTGCCGAGGCTCACGGCAGAGCTGTTAAGGAGAGGAATTCCTTTTCCAGCGACCGCTAGGAAAGCGGAACTTTACAGGTTGCTGTTCTCAGAACCCCCTGCTTCAGGGGAGGACTCGGTGGCCACGAACACGATACAAAATTCCTTGTCACAACTTCACGCTGTAGTCAATACGATGGCGTCTTCTCTGTCCCGCTTTCAGACCTGATTAGAGGCGATGGAAAATACGGCCTCTACTTCAAACGCGGTTGCCCCGAATACTACCGTGCAGTTACTCACCCAGTCTTCTATTGTTGGCTCCCAGGTCAACCCTCTTAATATAGCACCATGTCATTTCATCCCAGCCAATGTGCGTCAAGACATATTAGATGGTAAGGACGTTAACTTAGCTTCCTTGCTCGTAGCCACGCACGAAACGCCGGATAGCAAGACCATAGCGTGTGGGGAGGTTTCAGTGATCCTGAAGTCCAGAGATGTCAGGCTTAACAGGAAGCTCACCGTAGCAGAGTTCGTACTTGCATTTAGCTTATTTAGAGATCTAGTGTGTTCAGTGAGTCCTAATAGGAGAGAGGAGCTGGATCTGTATTTATACAAAGTGGTGGATTTAGCCAACAAATATGGCGGTACGGCATTTTATGAATACCACAGATCTTTTTCAGCTAAAGCTGCAGCTGCGCACAGGCAATTTCAGCATACCATTGACTGGTCCATAGTCGATACCGAGCTGTTTTGCCGGCATTTTGCAGGGCTCAAAGCCCCGGCGTGTTGTAGCTGCGGCTCTTATGCACATGCTACAGATTGGTGTGCTAGTGCCAGGCCAGAACGAGCACAAGCTAGCTATACTCCCCAACCTCCGTTTGCCAGGCTTACGACAGGCATAGACAAGTTAGGGCGGCCGATTAAATACCTTGGGAAAACACAGATATGTAACAACTTCAACACCACAGGTTGTTACTTTAATCATTGTAGGCTGCTGCACTTGTGTACCCTTTGTTTCAGGGCTCATTCTGTCACCATGTGCCCCCAGAAAGGGCAACATTCAGCGTGACTAAGCGTGGTAGATACGGATTTGCTGGCCATATATTTACTAGATCATCCAGATCAGAGTTGGGTACAGTTTCTGATCGATGGTCTTCGGCATGGCTTCCACACCGGTTTGGTGGCGCTGCCTCAGGTTACATATGAATGCAAAAACCTGTTGTCGGCCGTCCGAGACCCGGTCTCCATTTCACACTTACTAGCTGTCGAGTTAGAGAAGGGATATTTGATAGGTCCAATGGCACAGTCCCCATATGATTGTTGGAGGGTCAACCCCATAGGTGTTGTCAGAAAAAAAGGGTAATTTATGATTTGTCAGCTCCTCATTCACTCTCCATTCCAAGTTTGAACTCACTGATACCCTCTGAGGAAGTTTCTATGAAATATTCTTCCATAGATGAGGCCATACAGGTCATTCTGTCACTAGGCAAGGGAACCTGGTTGTCGAAAGCCGATATCACGGATGCTTTTAAGTTGTTACCCCTTAAACCTCAGCTGTGGCAGTGGCATGGCATTAAGTGGCAAGGGCAGTATTATTTTGCGAACAAACTGACCTTTGGCGCTAAGTCGAGTCCCTGGTTATTTGATCAGTTTGCCCAAGGCTTGCATTGGGTACTAGTGAATGTTTTTCGAGTACATAACGTAATCCACTACCTGGACGATTTCCTGTTAATCGAGCCACCCACACAGGTCCCACGAGATCTCACGGTGTTGAGAGGAGTTTTTGAAGACCTTAAAGTCCCCGTAGCCCCCAATAAAGTAGAGGGTCCAGGTAATGTCATTACTTTTCTAGGCATTCGCTTGGACACAGTTAGCATGCAAGCTAGTCTGCCTCACGACAAGTTAACCAGGATCAGAGAAGTAGTACACAAACTTGCACGTGTTAGAGTCACCACTAAAACAGATCTCCAGAGTCTACTTGGTATGTTGAACTTTGCAATGAGGATAATACCACAAGGTAGATCATTCATATCCAGGTTGCTGAAGCTTCTACCCTTAGCCCCGGGTCAGGATAGCGCACTTAGGTTAGATCAGGATGCCTTAGCAGATCTCATGATGTGGGATGAGTTTTTGGCACAGTGGAACGGAGTGTCATTCTTTGTCCCCTCTGTATCCAGTCATTCCCCGATCGTCCACACAGACGCAGCTTCTTCTACCGGGTTTGCGGCCATTTACAAAAAACATTGGATGGCCAGTCCTTGGCCGCCTGAGGTTTTAGCTATTCCAGGCTTTCTACAGTCATCCACCCTTTTCGAGATGTATCCTGTAGTGGCAGCAGCTCATACGTGGGGCAGTCTGTGGGGTAACCAGACCGTGTTGTTTTTAACAGATAATGCAGCACTGGTGGACGTCATGATGAAGGGCAGGTCTGGGTCCAGAGAAATTATGGCATTTCTGAGGAGGTTTGTGTGGTTGTCGTTACAGCATAGGTTCAATTTTGTTTGCACGCATATTCAAGGACAGAGGAATCTTGCTGCAGACGCGCTATCCAGGCTTAATGTTCCATTCTTTTTACAGGTTTCCCCAGGGGCAGATCCGCTACCAACTACGATCCCGCAGCACAAACTGCTAGTCATGCAATAGCACCACTACTCCTCACTGCCAGATCCCTGGTGGAACAGTCCCTCTCCGTAAATACGTTGAAGGTGTACAAGACAGCATGGTCAGAGTCTCACATCCACCACTAGATATGGGACACATAACCTACCTAATGGCTTTCATTGGGTTTTGCCACTCAAATTTGAAGTTAGCTTACAACACAATCAAGCTATATTTAGCAGGAATCCAGCATTACTGTTATCTGGCTCACCCGGAGCAGCCTTCCTTGTTTTCTGCCTATCCCATTAAGGCTATGTTACGGGGTATACAGAAAACCACCTTTCAGAAAACCACGGGCCGTCAGCCATTCACAGGTCCCATGTTTAGGGCAGTCTCTGACATGCTACGTAACCGCCCCTTTGGTCTAGAGATTAGTAGACTAGTAGAAACGGCATTATACCTGTCATTTTTTGGTTTCCTAAGGCTCGGGGAATTTACGTGCACAGCCACTTCCACAAAGTTTCTTCGTAAGAAAGATCTAATTCCAGATAGTTCAGGGTTCTTGCTTAATTTAGAACAGTCTAAAGCCGCTCGTCCGGGGGAGATGGTACGTATCAGGTATTTTCCCACCGGTGACCAGTGGTGTCCAGTCGAAGTCCTAAACCAATGGTTACTTCATATACGTACATCGTCACCAGACTCGCCATTGCTGCCTCACAACGGCACATCTCTCAGCATTCAGGTTTTCCTGAAGTACGTTAGGGCACTACTTGTCAATGTCAATGTTAACCCAGCTAGCATCACGGGTCACTCATTTCATATCGGCGCCGCCTCAGCCGCCTCCAAGAACGGTGTCCCGGTCCATGTCATCAGGAAACTAGGGAGATGGAAGTCCTCGTCATACCTTACGTACATTCCAGACCCATGTCATGAAATGTCTGTTGCTTTTCGTAATCTGTTGGCATAATACGTGTTTTTCATTAAAGCACTAACTACACTAACGTTTGTACTTTTTGGCCACTTTAGGCTACTTTTACGACAGCAGTTATGGCATAATTCTACTGCTTATTATGGTAAGGGGGTCGTGGTAGGGCATGCGTTCTGATAGCCTGTCCGAACACAAGTATTAAGGCTAAGGTATTGCCGTATTTGTGTGAGGGGAGGCTCCCTCTCACGGCATATAAGGCTCACCCCCATAGCCCACGTCGCGCGGCTCGTTGCTTTTCACCCGCCCACCCATTCCCCCTTTTTCAATTCTCAGACTACTAAGGTGGCCCGCTTTAGGCTACTTTTACGACAGCAGTTATGGCATAATTCTACTGCTTATTATGGTAAGGGGGTCGTGGTAGGGCATGCGTTCTGATAGCCTGTCCGAACACAAGTATATATATTATATAAAGCTGAGTATATGTGTGTGTGTATGTATGTCCGCTAAAGGAATCCGCATCATCGCATTTACAATCACGAAATTTGGCACACAGGTACATCAGGTGTCCGGGAAGGTTTTAGACCAGGTCTCGGCTCTCTAGGACGTACCGTTCCTGAGATATTCCCAAAAAAATTCATTGGCCAATAGAAGCTTGGTCACATGACCCTTATCAGCCAATAGAAGCTCACAGGCCGTTAGCCTCCACATACAGTTTTACTCCAGGTTTCCATAACAACCCAGCCATTTTTCTTCACTGCTGTAGGGAAGCTTTAAAGGAAATCTGTCACCAGGATAATCACTATTGGAGTAAAGCCATGGCCTAATAGCACTTAGTACCTTATTTCCAGATGAGCCTTTGTTCCAGGAATAGATGTTTTTATCCTCTGAAAATCCAGTTTATTTGGTATGCAAATGAGCCAGAAAGGTGCCCAGAGGGGCGTCACTCTTGCAGGAAGGAGCCCAGACACGCCCCCTGCCACAATGTGTCAACCCTCAAAAGACAAACTTAAAACCCTGCCCCCAGGCCCCACTAAGCCATGCCCCTGATCCGGTTAGACCACGCCCCTTCCACTCAGCTGACTGGGATTGAAAAAATGAAGTTAAAAATCAACTTCTGTCAGCTGCAGGGGTGGGAGGGAGGGTGACTTTCTCCCTGCAGCTCACACTCAGACAGCACAGTGCTGGCTGCTGTCTTAGAGTGAGCTGTTCAAAAGGACACGCCCCCGATCCAGTTAGACCACTCCCCCTCCCACTCCTCAGCCGGCAGGGATTAAAAAAATGAAGTTAAAAATCAACTTCTGTCAGCTGCAGGGGTGGGAGGGACGGTGACTTTCTTCCTGAAGCTCACACTCAGACAGCACAGTGCTGCTGTCTGAGAGTGAGCTGTTAAAAAGGACATCCTTTTGTCCGTCCAGGTCCTGCACCAGACGGAGGACAGGGAGTCTGAAGGCCACCATAGGGGCAGGCTGCTGTGGAGGTCACAGTTAAGGGGATGGTCCGCTATGGAGGTCAGTGTTAAGGGGCAGATTGCTGTAAAGGCCACTGTTAAGGGGGTGGGCCCCTGTGGAGGTCACTGTCAAGGGGGTGGTGTGCTGTGAAACTCACTGTTAAAGGGGAGGGCTGCTCTAAAGGTCAAAGTTGTGGGCTGCTGTGGAGGTCCAATTTTAAGGGGGGGCAGTGTTAAGGGGTGGGGGGCTGTGGAGGTCACTGTTATAGTGGGTAGTGTTGATATCTATTAACGACACACACTAACATTAAATGAAATAGATTAAATATACCCGAGCGAAGCCGGGTCCTTCAGCTATTATATATATATTTTAGCATGATTGGGTCCACCCTGGTGCTAAATTATGGGAAATATCTAAGTGATATAAATTTTTTGCAGCATATCTGCTACTAAGGCATCACCATCGCCACACCAACTCCACGATTTACATCTGAGACTTACAGTACACAGAGGTATCCACCAACTGCTGATCCAGACCCACTGATGCATGAATTGCTGACTTTCACATATGAGGTTTCTGGATTTCAGGATTAAACGTGCTAGACTTGGAAATTCACTGTTCAAGAATATATGGTTGAGCACAACTGTAAAATCTTCTTTATATTCAATTGCAATACACAATCTTTATTCCAGTCTGTTATGTATTTGTTGACAACACCTGGGATCTGCCTGAAATAAAGAATAGGTAAGTACTTACTTCACAGATCCTGCACCACCACTCTGGTTCTCCCAGCTGTAATCGATTTACCCAGCTGCAGTGGTGACATCATGTTGATAACACGTAAGGGCTGAGGCTAGTGACTGTTGTAGCAGTGACATGTCAACATGATGTCACCATTACAGCTGGGTAAATAGAGCCTGGCTGGGAGAACCAGAGTGGTGGTACGGGTTCTGTGACGTACTTACCTGTTTATTATTTCAGTAGGATTCTGGGGGTTCTTCAGTTTCCTCCTGAAACTGGACAACCCCTATTAATACTATAAACTGGTATATGACGCACAGGAGTGATAAAATCAGGTGGAGGTGCTCACAGTAAAGAGGATTCGCCCTTCCTCTGAACGGTTAAAGGTCAAAAGAACAAATACTGGGCACTCTCACTATAAGTGGAACCATATACTTTATTAGCATAAAATCAATAACATATGATGATAAAATTATTATGATCCTATAATCAACAATATATAATAATAATAGCCGTGCTGGACTCTAAAAATAGGAGATATTTAAAACTACTAAAAATCACTAAATACATACTAAATAACCATTATCGCATGTGACTATCTATATTCTATATAGTGAGGTATAATAAATAAGGCTCTATAGCCTGATGACCTTCTGTCTACGTATCACTTGATAACTTGGAATTGTCCTTTATGAATCCTATAGATCTCAGATTTCTCTGAAATGCAGGGGTAATAAGTCTTGTGTAGTGAGTTCTAGTGAATGTTTAAGCGGCGTCCCGCTATACTCACTATTCAGCGGCGTCCCGCTGAGTTTTTTACTGCTGATGACTTTGTTCTGCTGCTGTTCCTGTTCACTGTGCTGCTGTAGCAAACTGCAGTTGATGTCTTTGCTATCGCCCCTTCCTCACTGGGCCCCTGATGTTTTGTCCCAGGCCCCGAATGTCCTGCCTGCCTGCTAGATACAACTGTATTGCCGTACACAGAACGGCAATACAATTGAATCTAATACACTGGGAAGAGGTGAAGGACCTGTGGTGACATCACAGGTCATGTGATCAGCAAAACAGGCTGTGATAGAATGACCTGGATGATGTCACCATCATGTGACCAGTGCAGGATTGGACCGGAGTGAAGAGGAGGAGGAGCCTAATGCTGATGTCTGTATATGAGGACTGGAGAGGTAAGTGAAGTGAGAGGCAGAGCAATGCTGGGGGTTGTAGTTATTTAACTGGGATGTATGTTAGGGCTGAAGGGAGGGATGTTATTGACATAGAACTGTGCGCTTGAGGTGGCTGGGGGAGGGAGTGATGTTATTTACATGGGACTGTATGTTGAAAGTGGATGGTGAGGGGGAATGATGTTTATGTATATGGGACTTAATGTTTAGGCTACGTTCACACTTGTGTTCGGGGCTCCGCTTGTGAGATCCGTTTCAAGGCTCTCACAAGCAGCCCCAAATGCATCAGTTTAACCCCAATGCATTCTGAATGGATGCGGGTCCATTCAGAATGCATTCGTTCGGCTCCATACGGCCCCCCGTTGCTTTTTGGAGGCGGACCCTAAAATGCTGCAAGCAGCGTTTTTGTGTCCGCATGGCCTTGCGGAGCCAAACGGAACCGTCCTGACTTACAATGTAAGTAAATGGGGACGGATCCCTTTGCATTGACACAAAATGGTGCAATTGTAAACGGATCCGTCCCCCATTGACTTTCAATGTAAGTCAGGACGGATCCGTATTGGGACTTAGAAATTCAAATCTAATACAAACGAATCGGTCCTGAACGGATGCATTCATTTGTATTATCGGTGCGGATCCGTCCTGTACAAGTACAGGACAGATCCGCATGAACGCAAGTGTGAAAATATCCTTAGAGGGTGATGTATACATGGGATTGTGCGTTGGAGGCGGCTGGGGAGGAGGTGATGTTATTTACATGGGACTGTATGGTGGAGGGAGGATTATAACTGCAGGGGGCACTGCAGATCGAGGGGACATTATAGGTGGTCTTATTACTACTGGGGGCTCTATAGGAGGGTCTTATAGATCCGCCTTTTTTCTACCAAGCGCACTATGGGGGCCTTATTACTACTGAGGGGTCTGTAGGGAGCTCATGGGCTCCGGTGCAAGAGTTCAGCTTGGGCCCCCCTTCCCTCAGTGCTTTGTGTGTCTTCTTATGCGGCACAAGTGTCTTTGGGCCCCTTCATGCTCCTGGGCCCGGTAGCGACTGCTACCTCTGCACCCCCTATAGCTACACCCCTGGGGGGGGGGGGGCACAGCAAGCAGCAGGATAACACTGTGGGGACTCCAGTTGGGGGATAATGATAGAATGTGAGGAAGCTAAGATGTCTGTATCACACTCTGCAGAGACGAGGCGGCTGAGAGAAGTTGTCCAGACCGAGTGGAGAAGATGATGAGAGAGAAGATCTACAGAGAAGATGATGACAGAGAGGAGACGTCACCTGGAGGCCCTGGACGTGACAGGTAAGTGCTGCTGTATAGCAAGTACATCATAGTGCGGGGGGGGGGGGGGATCCAGGGGGCCCAAGTAAATTCTTGCCCAGGGTCCAATCAATATTAAAGACGGCCCTGGAAGCATGGCACCCTATAATGGGGCAGAATCATCGCTGAATCTCCCATTGAAATGAATAGGAAGCTGAAAAAAACAGCTCCATGTAAATGCATTGTTTGTGCATTTTTATGCACAGATCAGCTTTGTATTGAAGCGAACACTCATTTGTTAAAAAGAAAGATGCATCAAAAACCCACACACAAAACGTGTGTTTTTTGTGCTAAAAAACACACGCAGATTCTGCGCTGATTTTTTTACTTGTTCTTTAAAATCAGTTGTGTGAACTGGCCTGACACATTTGAATATTTTACCCATATAAAAGCAGCAACAGTCCCGCTGCAATGAACCTGGATGTGGGATTTTCACGTGTCAGATCAGAGCTCATGTTGATTTTGGCGCAGATTCTGCACCCACATTTGCGTGAAATTCATATACCAGACGTGTAAAGGGAGTTTGACACAATTCTGGAAATCCATGTTGTGTTGGGTGGAAACGCAGACGATTAGCCCTATTGAATGACAAGGGTTGCGTTCCTGCAGAAAATCCAAGGGTTCCATCCCAGAAATACATGTCTCATCTGTTATATTTCCAGAGCAACCAAAAAGTGGTTATTTGGTTTGATTTAGGATGTTATTTACATGAATTATCTATCTCTAACCGACCCCCTGATGAACCCTAGTGGGGAAATGCGTCAGGGTTAAAAAAAATCTCATTGACATCATATTTAACATATAGGGTTCTACAGGGCTAGACAGGGCAGGTACGGGGACAGGGAGATCCCACCATAAGGGATTATCCCTGGGCAAAGGTGTATCTAGGGCTGGCACAGGGAGAGAGGTACCCCCAGCACCTATTCAAGTGCCCCAGCCTTCCCCTAACCTATATCTATTACCAATCTCATAAGTGCCCGTGCGGAATCTGTACTATCTATACGGCATCAAACTCACTTATTAACGGTGGTAGCTGGGCGGCATCTTGTCCTCACCCAGGTCATCCAGATATCACAGGGTGATTTATTATCTTTTAGATAGAATTAATAAAAGCTATATTTTAAAAAGGGTCCAATACTCTAAGATAATACTAAATGAGATACACTCCTCAACACTAAAATTGAAACACCAAGAGGGACAAGCCTTAAAGTTATGGAAATCGAGGAAGTAGCAGGAGTTGCTAAGATTGGCAAATTATTGATTTTTCTAGCACCTAGCTCCAATTTATGACATGTAGGGGAAGGGCATAAAAGCCAGATTTAGAGCAAAGTTTTTTTAGCCCCATGAATCCTCAAAAGTCATGTGAGATGATTGTGCGTTGTCTCCAGTTCGTTGATATGCCAGTTAGGGACAGAATCTTTTGAACTGAGAGACTTTGGTTTATCACTCTGGCGGATCACTACACGCCTAGACTGTTCAACGTTGTGTGTCCTGTGGTTGGGCGAATAACTATGAACTGGAATGACAGCAAGAGGTGCACAGAGGCGAACTTCTGCACGGACGGATTGTCTTAAAAAAAAGGCATGTAGTGATCCATTCTGTAATGCCAGTGCAATTGGACATCACATCCCAAGCCTAGGGTGGCAAACAGTGTCTGCACAAACCATCAGAAGACGTTTGCACGACATTGGGCTTGGAGCCAGACGTCCAGCTACAGGTGTTCCATCTTGCTACGCTCTCAAATGCTAGCATGGTGCACAAGAAGATGGCAATGGAGGCTGGAATGGAGGTCTATCCTCTTCATTAATGAGTCCCACTTTTGTCTTGGAGGCAACAACAGCCTCTGGAAACCATGTGGACAATGCCATGAAGAGGCCTTCACAAGGGAACATCACACCAGTCCCACTGGTGATAATGATGTGGGGTGGCATAATGTATGGTAGCGGAACCCTCTAGTCTTCATTTCGGATACACCAACAGCCAGGGGCGGACACTGGCAGCAGAGAGCCCCTGTGCAAAGAATGTGCCTGGGCCCCCCAACCACACATATAGAAATAAACATAAGCCATAGGTAAAGATTAATACAATGAGGTGTGGCAGCAGAAGGGACCCCAATTTGACATCTTCCCCCAATCCTACAGGGAGAGAAAGGGGTGATCAGTTGCATCAAAGATAGGGGAAACCCTTCAGATACTGTGGTGCGTATTAATGTCCTCTTAATGCTCCTACATAGTAATTTTTGCCCCTTTGCGCCAGCACAAAGTAGTAATATCCACATTGTGCCCCCTCC
Source organism: Bufo bufo (assembly GCF_905171765.1). Classification (NCBI taxonomy): domain Eukaryota; kingdom Metazoa; phylum Chordata; class Amphibia; order Anura; family Bufonidae; genus Bufo; species Bufo bufo. Next base: position 141,553,455 of record NC_053392.1, on the reverse strand, counting down.
ACAGTAGCTATGGACAGATATGTGCCCCCTCGCAGTAGTTATGCCAGATATGTGCCCCCTCACAGTAGTTATAGCCAGATATGTGCCCCCTCACAGTAGTTATAACCAGATATGTGCCCCCTACAGTAGTTATGGCCAGATATGTGCCTCCTTTACAGTAGCTATGCCCAGATATTGTCCCTACCTTCACAGTAGGTATGTCCATATATGTGCCCCCCTCACAGTAGTTATGTCCAGATATGTGCCCCCCCCACAGTAGTTATGTCCAGATATGTGCCCCCCCCACAGTAGTTATGTCCAGATATGTGCCCCCTCGCAGTAGTTATGTCCAGATATGTGCCCCCCCCCACAGTAGTTATGTCCAGATATGTGCCCCCTCACAGTAGTTATGTCCAGATATGTGCCCCCTCACAGTAGTTATGTCCAGATATGTGCCCCCTCACAGTAGTTATGTCCAGATATGTGCCCCTCACAGTAGTTATTGCCAGACATATGCCTCCTCACTCAGACCTATTGAAATGAATGGGTCAGGATTCAGTCTGGATGATATGCATTTACACTGGCGCTGGATGAGCTGAAGTTATGGAGAGGCCGGCGCCTCTTCATAACATCAGCAGAACCACTTCCAGTTTAGGGGTTATTAGGACCGGTGTCTAAAACACCGGTCTTAATAAATGACCCCCTGAGTGTCTGGGCAACACTTTTAACCCATTTACACGAAACGGACCATATGTATTTTAAGATCTGCAAATTACGGATGACGCCCATGTGCCATCTGCATTTTTTTGCACACCTATTACCTACCCTGCATGTTGCGGACCAGTATAGGACATTTCACATTTTCTATCCTTTGCGGAACAGACATACGGATGCGGAAGCAAATGACTTCCATGTGCTTTCTGCATCTGTATGTCCGTTCTGCACAAGATGGAAAATGTGACGTGTCCTATATTATATATTACACTGATATATACCCTGCACATGTAGAGGCACTTATATTGGATTTACATTTAGTCATAGACTACTAATTGCCTGCTCTTGACATGTGCATTTATATTGTAATTTTTATTGGTTTAAAATTTAACTTTTATTGGTTTGAAAATAATATTAAATATTGAGCAATTTTTATCTAACCTACTAATTTAAAACTATCTCCGGACTTCCAGATGATGTTTCCTGTTATATTATATTAATTTTTTGCTGTGTTGACAGCATTAGTGAAAGGTTAGCAGTTGCTGTTTACTGGTCAGCCTTTTGATGCATGTGCCTGCTATTCAGGTACCTATCTGTACTTTTATTTATTGTGATATGGGCAGTTGTAGCTGGTATGCACTGACTCGGACAGTTAGATACATAGGAACCGACCAGCTTGCTACTGTTTATCCAATGCTGGTTACTGTAGCTTTATTATTGCAACATTGTTGCTTTTGATTGCTGTAAAGCTGCTCCTATGATGCTGCTGCTATTCACACTGCTGTCTGCTGATGGTGCTATCGCTATGGTCTAGCTTCTTTTTTGTCTGACTATTTGTGGTAGCCTATCTTCTGTCTGTGCTGTCTATTATCTCACTGCTGGCAGCTTGCTTTGTGAGCTATTGATGCTGGTACCAGCAGAGTACTTTTGTGGGCTATCACTATATTAGTCTGACTCTAGATCATTGGTCTCTGGAAGTCCTAAAGTCTAAAATCTAATTACTGCCCCCCGACATGTTTCGCCATGTCCATGGCGTCTTCAGGGGATCGGGCTATGAAACAGTGAAGTGGCTCAGCACAGGCCTGGCAGACGCTACCCACCACACAGCAGGACTGAGCTGTATGGAGGATGGGGGGGCGATCGCAGATGCAGCTCAGGATGTGCTGCCCTGGGCCTGCTCCTCAGAGCTGCGCATGCAGTACGTCCTGAGACTGAAGTCAGATAGTAAGGTGGGCCCCTTCTACATGCTGGATGGTGTGATGATGAATGGTGAAGCGTGCTTCACCATTACAATCAGCTGTCTGTGCGTCCTGTAGATGCATAGACTGCTTAATT